>NC_056745.1:808585902-808775902 GCF_019279795.1 Protopterus annectens
CCACTACAGAAAAATGGATGCACCAAAACCATCTCTCCCTCAACTCCAGTAAATCCAAAATACTAATTTTCCTCCCTTCCAAGACTTCTTCCTTGGACAAAAACTCTTTCAACATCCTCAGCCAATCAAACACTCCTATAGAAGTGGTCCCCTACGCCAAACTCCTTGGCATAACCATAGACGAACGCCTTAAATTTGACCTCCACATTCAACAAAACATAAAAAAAAAACACCAAAAACTAGGCATGCTCTACAGGAATAATCTATTTCTTTCCAAATCCTCCAGGCAAACCTTAGCTACCTGCTTCCTCCTACCCTCTCTACTTTATGGAGCCCCTCTCCTAACTAATCTGTCTGTCTCCCTCTCTTCTAAACTTGAAGCTTGCTATAATAAAATCTCTAAATTTGCCACCAAATACAAAAACTCAACCCACCACTGCCCCTCCCTTCAATCTTTAAACTGGCTAGAACTCCCAAACCACCTTGACTATCTTCAACTAACAACCACTCATAAATTAATATTCTACCCAGAAAAATGCCCTGCTCTATCCAACATCCTCCCCCCTTACATTCCCAACCGATCTTTAAGATCTGAACACCAAAATCTAATCTCCATCCCCAGACCTAAACATCCCGCTGGCCAACAACTACTTTCCTTCTCTCTAGGTAGGAAATGGAACTCTCTCCCTCCTTCTCTTAGAACCATACCTAACTCAGACTACTTTAAAACCAAACTTTTCTTACACCTATCCTCAAAATGGAAATGTTCTTGCTTTCACCCTACATAATCCCCAAGTTCCTCTAGACTAAGCCCTTATACTCCTGCACCTTTATGCACCCAAACTCTAGCTATGATTTTAGCAGGCTCTAACTTCACTGTATGGATGAAAATATTGAAAAGTTAGCAAAAAAAAAAAAAAAAAAAAAAAAAAAAAAAATCATTTAAATTTTTAATTTTTGTTTTTGCTGTTTTTTCTTTAGCATTTGATGTGTCCTTCGCGAATTCTTGCTGCATGTACATTCTATTGTAAATTTGCATTTTCAGTGTTGTTACTGTGTGTACATTCTATTGTAATTATGCATTTACAATGTTCTGACTGTGTGTACATTCTATTGTAAAATTTAATTTGCAGTGTCTTGCTATGTTTTCTTGCTGTGTGGATTATCTTTGTATTCTTCTTAAACACTGTATTGTTGTACTGCCTTGGAGCTTTTTCCCTAGGCCTCCACTGAAAATGGGTTCTTCTTGGCCCAGTGGACTTCCCCGGTAATCAAACTGAAATAAATGAAAAAAAAAAAAAAAAAAAAAATATAGATATATATATATATATATATATATATATATATATCGATAGATATAGATATAGATAGATATAGATAGATATAGATATATATAGATATATACACACACACGCACGCGCATGTGTTTATATATATATATATATATATATATATATATATATATATATATATATATATATATATATATATATATAGATAGATATATACACAAACACCTAATATAAATCACTATAATCACCGATGTAAACATGCATACATGCACATTACACTCAAACACTTATTACATAAGCAGGTACATTACACTCAAACACTTACATAAACAGGTACATACATAATTATGTAGATGTAAATATACACGCACATTAACTGCATTCTGCTGGCCATTTAATTAGTGTATTGGTAGGAAGTAATGTGAGTAGACAAGCAGATGTATAAAAAAACATGCCAACTCTACACAGAAGTTAATCGAACAGGGTTGAACACTGGACCCTTAAGCTATGAAGTAGAAACTTTAGAATGTGTTGTACATCTCCTCTTATGCCTTTGTGCTATGCTGGCCTTCTCTTTAACCAGCCATCAAATTTCTGCCATAGCCCTAGCAAAAGACAACAGAGAAGAACAACAGTTATGCCTCCTCTGGGCTAAAATAATGACAGCATTTGGGTTTTAGACTTGGTATGCATTTTTAATGAATATGAACACAAATCTTGTTATTCTAGCTGATTTACAACCTATAAATGGTACTTTGTATGCACTTTCTGATTAACCAGCCATTCGCTTATCCAGCCTAAGGTCCAGTCCCAGTGAGATTGGATAACTGGGAGTCTACTGTATATGTTTACACACACACACACACACACACACACACACACACACACACATATATATGAGGGGGAGAGAGAGATACGTAAATGTGGGACATGGCATTAGCCAGGCAGAGTGCCTGGTATAGGACTGCATACGGACTGATAATATAATAGTATATGTGACAGACAGACAAATATGGAATGGAAAAGCTTTCCTTTATTACTCCACATGCTATTGTTCAGTTTAAAAAGTTATTCATAGATCTTGATACAATAAAAATATTCTGTACCCAACCAATAAAACCAAGTGACCGGAGTAAAACATCTATCTCATTACTGATATGCTTGCAGCTTTTTTCCTTTCGGTGGTGATGTGGGGCTGAAATTTCACCAAGGGTTAAATCAATATGTGTGCACATCCTATGACAACAAGTGCTTGTCAGGGGGAATGAAAGGAAAAGTCCCACTTAGGACAAACAGCATGCATCTTTATGTCACAACTACAGCAGAGAAGCTGGATCCATTGTCTTCAAACATTCCATTGATTTCCATATGGAAAGCTTGCCAATACTGAAGAGAACACATGCAGACATGCACCTCAATATGAAGGTAAAGGGGAACTGGTTGTATTCATATAGATAAGAAAAACAAAACAAAACTACCTAAACTGATTTACTAACTACCATTCAATTGCAGAGTCTATAATAAAAGCAGCCTGTACTATTTAAACTTGATGAGCTTTTGTACAGTTTTTGTTTCCTTAAACACATTCTTCTTCTCTTTCGGCTGTTCCCGTTGAGGGTTGCCACAGCAGATCATCTGTTTCCACTTCTTCCTGTCCTCTGCATATTGCTCTGTCACACCAACCACCTGCATGTAGCCTCTCACCACATCCATAAACCTCATCTTAGGCCTTCCTCTTTTCCTCTTACCTGGCATCTCCATCCTTAGCATCCTTTTCCCCAATATACCCAGCATCCCTCCTCAGCGCATGTCCAAACCAACGCAATCTCGCCTCTCTGACTTTGTCTCCAAACTGTCCAACCTGAGCTGACCCTCTAATATATTTTGATTCCTAATCCTGTCCATCCTTGTCACACCCAGTGTAAATCTTAACATCTTTAACTCTGCCACTTCCAGCTCCGACTCCTGCCTTTTTGTCAATGCCACTGTCTCCAACCCATACAGCATAGCTGGTCTCACTACCCTCCTGTAGACCTTCCCTTTCACTCTTACTTGTACCAGTCTGTTTCCTTAACACATTACTTTACATAAATAACTATTACCAATACAGGCTTATTGCATTTCCTTTGCTCCCAGTTAATCAAAGCATCTATTCGAGGTGAGGAAAAAAAAAAACATTTTGGGTTAGATGGCTAAGCATTCAACTTTAGCAGGGGAAAAATGTCTTTTTTGTCTTTAAAACCACACTGAAAACATCAAAGCAGAGGCTCCGAGCACTACGGCAATGGTTTTGAGTTAAAAACAGTGAGAGTTCCCAAAAGAACCAGTTCTGGCCCCAACTTATAAATACCATAAAACGTTAAAAAAAAAAAAAAAATATGAAATTAAACTTAGTTTCCACAGGTACTCACTGTAGTAAAAATTCCTAAGACAGGGATGACTGTCCATTCAAAGTAAGCTTCTTAGCCAAAATAATAATAATAAATCTAGTGTTTTTTGTGAATTTCTTCTAATAAACGCAATAGAGGAAGGTTGGACCTGCCTATCCAGCCTGGAATGATCTGTCTTCCATCAGAGTTACACACTGGCAAGCACTTTCAGCTCTAACAGTGTCAGACTCGTATAGAGATAAAACTACCATGTTTTTCACCATCTCCCACATTCCCTCTTGTTCTCCCCACAGAAAACCTCCAAACCAGCTCCAATGCCACTCCACCCATGTGTGTCACTGGAAGCCACTTATAATTGCAGGCATCCACATTTTTTTTTTAAATTACTGAGATCTCCAGAGCTGTTAACTACCAACATTTAATTGGGTGAATATCTACTTACAATTTTGCTGGCTTTTAATATGCCACCTTTGGAAGGCCATTGAAATATGAGATCATTAGACATTTCTTCTGCCCTATAAATTGGTTTTACACAAGTTACACTGGAATCAGTCATCTTGATACATTGTACAATGATGGTGGCAAAGCTCACAAATTGAGTTGTTAAGAGAAGCACCAAACAGACTGGTCCACAAACCACAGACAACTGCTAAATCTGTAACTTTGCATGTAAACCTGGTGAACACTTTTCTGTAGCTTTGTTAAATGTCAACATTTCAAGTCCTGATTTCAGCATTTCATGCAGAAAATGCTCTGAATCATAACTATGAGAATGTCACTACTTATTGCTATACTGAAAGATTATTAAAATATAATAAATATTTGCTAGAAAAATAATTCAGTTCCTGAAGAACAGACATGACATTGTTATCCTGAAAATCTTGGAGGACTCGATGAAAGCTACCAAAAGTTATGAAGCTATGTTTTACTTTGCAAATGTACTCTTCACAACTTTGCTAAAGTGTTGATTTGGAACTTAAATCACACACAGTTCAGTGTTCTGCACCATAAAAGTAATGTCCTGTTTTGCATATGTACGACATCACCTTTACCACAGTACCCACATACAAGTCCTTTGGAATACAGCAGAATGTCGATTTCACCTGTTTCACTCCTTCACACCTCCTTATTCCGATAACTACACTTCCTGAACTACTACTACTACTACTATGGCATCTACAAGGGCTAAGTTTCCTAATAGTCTGCAGCTCTGATTTGCATCAGGTCTGAGAAAAGATCAGCACTATCCATGAATTATATACAGTTAACAGCAACTTGAGCCTGTTAAGTAGAAAAGATACCAAAGCTTATTCTCGGGCAGCGAGCCGTCCAACATTACAGATAAATGACTGTACTGTGCTTTTTTTATTCTGCAAACCTCATGAAACTGGATGAAATTCCCCAAGCTATCCACCTTACTATAATCTACATTTTACATGAACCATTACTCCAAATATACACTTTTGTTCTTTTTCAGAGCACAAAGATGATGTATTGTATTTCTCACATTTCTTGATCTCTTTTATACCTTAAGAATAATGCTGAAAACCTTATCTCAACATCAACAGCTGTATCTGCATCTCCTGTCTAGCATGCTGAGCATGGTAATTGATCCAAACTGATAAAAGTCCAGACAGCGTAGGCTCCGTTTGGAAAACAGGCGACATGTAGAGTCCTGAACACCTTCCAGGTTCCAAATACATTCAGGGTAAAGTAGGTAAATAGGTTAAATGCACATACTTATCCTGAACCACTTTATCATAATCTGTCATACTTGTACTATGATGTTTACTTACACTTAATGTGAAGGCATTTTAGTGTGCTTTTACAGAATCTGTTACTCGAGTGCTTTCAATGGTTGCCTAGACAGATTAAATCCCAGTGTGATGTAATGCCATTTTTTAAACCCTTGGAAAGTTCATGCTCAATTCATCAGCAAGCCTCATAACGAGAGAGTGCTCCCAGGCAAAGAGAATGAAAAGATCCTTGTGGATCAGTGACCTACCCTGGTGAACAAAAGTACAGTTTTGTACCTACCATAAATGTAGATGTTAGAGTGTATACCCTGCTGCAGTTCATAGGTTCATACAGTTTTGTACCTACCATAAATGTAGATGTTAGAGTGTATACCCTGCTGCAGTCATCACACTTGGGTTATCCTGCCATTAGGCGGTCCCGCAGTCGGCACGAATTCCAAAGTCTTGGTCCGGCGTCAGTTGCTGTCGCTTCTTCCCTGACGTCAGAGCACCAGGATTATATCAGAGGCATCTGACGCCATTTTCTTCAGTTTTTCTTGACCCAGATGTCAGGTGCCCCTAATAGGTAGGCAAAAGATATATATTTACATATACATATAACTAACTATATGGGAAAAATAAAACAAAACCCTTAGGCACAAGCAAATACACCACAGAGGTAGTACAGAATAGAGTGGTAGAGATAAGTTCAGCTAGTTTAGAGGGGATGGAGGGAGGGCAACCTGGACTGCTGCAGGGTATACACTTGAACATCTACATTTATGGTAGGTACAAAACTGTACTATGTTCATCGTGTTACCCTGCTGCAGTCATCACACTTGGGTAGAATCCCAAAGCTAAGGATGTGCGGTAGAGTCAAACAGGGTTAGAGGAGGCTAGAAGGCCCTGCAAAACTGCAGTGGCGAAGCCAGCTCTAGTATTAGAGTAGAGTAAAGTGGTAAGTGGTAATGTTTAGTAAAGGTGTGTACTGAACTCCAAGTTGCAGCTTCCAGAATATCCTTGGTTGGCACCCCCCCCGAGGAAGGTTGTAGATGTAGCTGCTGCCCTGGTAGAGTGGGGCCTTATGGTAGCAGGAACTGGTTTTCCATGGTGGGTGTAGCAAAAATGTATGCAATGTCCTATCCATTTGGAAATGGTTTGTTTTGAGATGGCCTTTCCTTGTGATGCTGTAGCATAGGATACAAAAAGCTGGTCAGATTTTCTGAAAACCTTAGTTTTATCCAAGTAGTAACGTAGCTGCCTGTGAATGTCCAAGGAATGCAGGAGTCTTTCTCCTTTGTTCTGTGGATTTGGAAAGAAGGTGGGTAAATGGATGGTTTGATTTAGAGCCACACTGGATACCACCTTAGGCATAAAGGAGGGGTTAGTTCGTAGAGAAACTCTGTCTTGATGAAAAGTGAGGAAAGGCTCTACTACCATTAGTGCCTGAAGTTCTGAAACTCTTCTAGCTGAAGCGATTGCTAGCAGCAGGGCAGTCTTCCATGACATAAACTGTAAGTCAGCTGAGAAAGCTGGCTCAAAAGGAGGTAGCGTGAGTTTTTCCAGAACAAAGTTGAGGTCCCAAGTAGGTGTTGGTGCTCTCCTGGGAGGCCTAATGTTTTTGGCCCCTCTGAGAAACTGCCTTAAAAGTGGATGTGAAAATAAGGGAGGATCCGTGTTGTAGTGAGCAGAAATGGCTGAGGCGTGGATTTTAATAGATGAAAAAGAAAGCCCTTTGTGTAACATCTCAGTTAGATATTGCAGAATCTGAGGTATGTCAGGTTGAAGGGTATTTTGGCCTTTAGCTTGGTTCCAGGTGCAAAACCTTTTCCATTTGTCTGAGTAGGCTTTCCTGGTGCTGGGTCTTCTGGCCTCCAGAATAACTTCCATAACAGCTTGTGAGAGAGGAGCTGGCTGGTTGCTTAGGTGATTTGCCATGCAGCCAAGTTTAAGGTTTTGAGCTGGCTGTGTAGAATCTGATTGTCTTGCTGTGTGAGCAGGTGGGTAATTTGTGGTAGAATCCATGGTGGGCCCTGGGCCATATTCCTTAATAGTGGGTACCAATGCTGGCTTGGCCAGTCTGAAGCAATGAGTATCATTCGGGGTCTCTCAATCCTGACTTTCAGTAGCACCTTTGTGAGAAGGGGTAGTGGAGGAAAGGCATATACTGTTAGCATCTTCCAAATGAATGAGAGTGCGTCCACTTTCCAAGCTTGATGGTGAACAGTCCTTGTGCAAAACTTTGTTAGCCGATAGCTTTGAGGGCTGGCAAACAGGTCTATGTCTGGGAGCCCCCATTTTTGAGTTATCATCGCGAATACTTGTGGATCCAGTTTCCACTCGTGGGGATCCATGATGTTTCTGCTTAGGTAGTCTGCCAATGTGTTCTTGTTTCCTGGCAGGAATTGAGCTTGTAACTGAACTTGGTAAGCCAGTGCTGTGTTCCACAAGGTCATTGCTTGCCTGCATAGAGGGTATGAGTGTGTACCACTTTGTTTGTTTATGTACCACATTACTGTGGTGTTGTCTGTCCTTATGATAAGCTGTCCTGGATGCAAGAGGTCCTTGAAGACTGTCAGAGCATTTTGTACAGCTAGCATTTCTTTTTGATTGATGTGCAGATTCCTTTGATCTGCTGTCCTTAAGTCTTGAACGCACCGTCCTGCCATGTGTGCCCCCCAGGCATAGTCCGATGCATCTGTTGTCATAGTTTGCCTGGCTGGGGGTAGGGTGAAAGGCTGACCCTTGTTTAGGTGACAAGCCTGTGACCACCATAGAAACTCCTGTTGAAGGCAGGGAATGAGATTTATCCTCGTTTCCAAGCTGTGGCTGTGTTGAGTCCATACGCTTTTTAGGTACCATTGTAATTTCCTCATATGCAGTTTTGCAAATGGTATTAGTAGTATGCAAGATGCCATGAAGCCCAAGGCCTGCAGAATATTTCTTGCAAGGAGTTGGGTCTTTGTTGCCATTGTTCTGAAGTATTGAGTTAATTGTAGTTGTTTGTCTGGCGTCAGATAAGCCATCTGGGCTGTTGTATTCAAGCTGGCACCCAGGAATGTCATAATTTGTGAGGGCACTAGTTTTGATTTCTTTTCGTTTACTGTGTACCCTAGGCAACTTAGAAGATGTCTTACAAAAGCCAGGTGTTGTAAGAGAATGTCCTTGCTTTCTGCTTGGATGAGACAGTCGTCCAGGTATGGGTATATCTGAATTCCTCTCTGTCTGCAGTATGCAATTACTGGTGCCAGGCATTTTGTGAAGACCCTGGGCACAGTAGATAAGCCAAAGGGCAGTGCAGAGAATTGGTAATGGGTTGAACCTGCAATGAAACGGAGGTATATTCTGCAATTTTGTCTGATAGGGACATGCAGGTATGCCTCCTTGAGGTCCAACTTTACTAGCCAAGCTTTCTTGCCCAACATAGGAAGAAGCTGCTGTAGTGTCAGCATCTTGAATTTGGGTACTTGCAAGAAGGTGTTTAAGACTGAAAGGTCCAGAATGGGTCTCCAAGCATTGTCCTTTCTGGGGACTAGAAAGAGCCTTGAGTAAAATCCTTGGCCTTGCTCCTGTGTAGGTACCAGTTGAATGGCTCTCATGTCCATGAGAGCTGTAATTTGTTTTTGTGCCTCTGCTCATTGATTTTGTGGCAGGTTTGGCATTCCTTTTATCCTTAGCAAGGTGTGGAAATAGAACCTGTATCCATGTGAGATAATGTCTAGGACCCATTTGTCCTTTGTGATGATGCGCCAGTTGTCTGCAAAAAGTGCTAATTTTCCTCCCAAGGGAGCTGCCAAGAGGGTTTTGCTTGGCAGTTTGAGGTTTGAGTCATTATGTTTGCCTTCTAGTTGTTTGGGACCTGTCTTCTCCTCCCTTCTGTGTTGTAGTGCCCCATTGGCGAGGTTTGTAAGGGATTTGTGCCTGTCCTCTGCTCCTTGGGCGCCTGTATTTACCCCTCTGTGGTCTGTCAGAAGCTGGAAAGGACCAATTTTTTGTTGGCCAATTTCTGCTGAAGCGTGGGGGTTGTACCTGTAAGAAATCTTTGACCGTTTGCATAGATTTTGCCTTATCCTCCATTTTCTTTAAAACCTCCTCTGCTTTAACCCCAAATAAAACATCCTGCTGTAAGGGTGCATCCAGTAACTTCGCTTTAACATGATCAGGCAGAGATTGTTCCTTTAACCAAGCATACCTACGTATAACAGACCCAGTAACAGCTGCTCTAGAGGAAGCTTCCAAGGCATCAAAACCACATTGTAAAGTATGTTTGCCCACCTGTTCAGCTGCATGCAGCAGATCTTGCATTTCCTTGAATTCAGACTGCTGAGGGTGCGTGCCCATGTTTTGTTTTATTTGAGACATTAGGAATTGCTGGTATTGAAGCATGTGAAATTGACAATTTAGTGCTCTCATAGCTAGAGTAGTTGAGGTGTAAACCTTCTTCCCCCACCTATCTAGTGCTCTGGAGTCCCTTTCTGAGGGTACATGATTTTTAGCCATAGAAGCCTTAGCCCCTTTGGGACCGTGGGAGATTGTCTCTGGATCAGCAGCAGGGCTTTTGTAAAGGAATTTGTGGGAGTCAGGCACTCTATAGTATCTATCTGGTTTGGCTGGAGCAGGAGGCAGAGAATCTGGATTTAGACTAGATTCTAAGAAGACATCATCCACTATGTCCAAAACTGGGGGGATAGCAAGTGGTCTGTGCTGCGGGAGTAAAAGAAACTCTAGGAGCCTTTTCTTTGAGTCAGAGTAGTCCTGACCTTCCCAGTGGAAATGTTCCCTCATGGTGTGTAAGGATTCCCCAAAGGAGTAGTCTTCAGGGAGAGAAGCTGAGGGAATGGAGTCTTCAGCATCAGAATCTTCATAAGGGGGAAAGGAGTAATCCTGTTCCTCAGAGGAGCCTGAGGAAACAGACACCTGATCAGAGGAGGCATAATCCTCCTCTTGTCTAGGCCTTTTGTCGGGGGGGGGCCCTGATCAAAGAAATCAAATCTTCAGCCATTTTAAGCATCTGTTTCTTAGGCATAGGGTCTTGACCTGGAGACTGAAGTGTAGGCTTTTTTGGATTTTGAGGAGTCTTAAGCTTAGCATAAGATTGTATGGTGAGGGTAGTCGGTCTGAAGACACCTTCAGAAACCAAAGGTGTTTCTGCAGCACTGGCTTCCCCTACTGCAATGTCGTTGGTAGGGCCTAAGGAAAATGGCTGCGTCTGCCTAGAAATCTCTGCTGGGGATTCCGATGCGGTCTGGGGATCCAATTCAGCAGTAGCAAGGGGCTGCGTAGGCACCTCACTGAAAACCGGAGAACCGGCGACCGGGACAGCCAAGGCCTCAGAGTCTGGCTTGGATCTTGGCTGCCGGTCCTTATCCTTACGTTTTTTTTATGCACGCCGGTAGTCGGTTGCTCCGACAGCATAGTGTAATTAAATTTTCTACCGAAGTAGTGTCGTGCAAAATCAAAGAGACGCTTTATAGTCCGCTTATTGAACCTAGCACCAAACCGACATCCAGTGACGTCATGGTCTGGGCCTAGGCAAGGTATACAAAAAGAATGAAAGTCCTTATGAGGTATTTGCTTCCCACAAGAAATGCAATTGTTAACTTTTTCTGACATCGGAGTGAGGCAAGAAAATTTTCCCCAACGGGGTACTTAGCTTTGAAGACTTCGGACTGAAACTCTATTCGAAAATCTCAGGTGTCGGCCGACCGGCACTTGCGAACAGCTTCTGCTTTGGGCACCGCGCGGCAAGAAAGACTGAAGAAAATGGAGTTGGATGCCTCTGATATACCCCTGGCGCTCTGACATCAGGGAAGAAGTGACAGCAACCGACACCGGACCAAGACTTTGGAATTCGTGCCGACTGCAGGACCGCCTGACGGCAGGATAACACAAGTGTGATGACTGCAGCAGGGTAACACGATGAACATCATGTAATTAAGAAAAAGTGGCATTTGGAATCAACCTACTAAGAGAGACTAGCTCCCAGCATTCCATGAACGCTATAGCTTTTCCCCAAGAACAGTTTTCATTAAGATAGCTGTGCGATACTATTGGACACTAACTATAAGTAAACACAAGCCGTTACAACATTTTAAAATGCAAGTGCTACTGTCACTGACAAAAAGTCTGAATTATGACAAAGACATTTCTACTATTTATTAACAGCCACAGCATGTTTTAGCTTTCTTCTTGCACATAAGTTGCTTACCAGTATGGCAGTCACTAACAGTTAAACACTTGGCAGGATTCATAAAGAGAGCCTCAAACCCCAAAGGGGGCTGTGCCATGTGTTGTAGTAGGCATAGGCACTATAAAAGCATAAAACTGTTTTGAATAACAGAAGTGATTTACTGTGGTACAGGTGTATAGTTGCTGTGTTGTAAGTTACTCCACAAAAATGCACTTTATATATGTAATAGTTGCACTACTGTTTCAATACAATGACTATTATAGGTTCACAGGTTGGTACTGGGCTATCTGCCCGAAGGCATGTATTAGCCCAGCCCAGCCACGTTGTGCGGTATTCACCGCCCCTTTAGTATTTCCTCTGTCTCATTTACATTTTTACAACCATGTCCTGTTAACTGTTAAATATGGAAAAGCAATTTAAGAACAATGTTTTTATCTGTTTGTTGTGTCGAAGCGGGTAGAGATTACAGAGGTATAAGGGGCATGATCTGATAAAGGAAAATCAAGTTACCCAGGATAGGAGCATATACAAAACTGCAAGTGGTTTAGGTGTTGTACTTAGACAGCTGTCAAACAGGGGATGTTAAGATCAGTAGTTTACTAGCAGTACTATGGAAATACGAATCTATACCACTGTAAAGATTCTTAACAGTTACTACAAGGCAACAGAGCCTTGAGGCCATTTCTACCTTGCCAATACCCACCCTCAGAACTTGCCTCTATTCAAGGAGGAACAGGAGAGTCATACTATGGGTAAATTTGTGAATACCCATCCAGTGGTTCTCCTAAAGGCAGATAATGTATCACACTGCATAATTTGGAGACAGAGTTTGTTCCAGAGAAGTGGCATGTGCCGAGTGCCAAAACTTTCCCTCTTTCATGTCTTATTTGCTTGTTGAAGCAGATTTAGGTCTTTGGTCATAGTGTTAGCAAGACTGTTTCACTTTTTGCGTGATAAGACTACTTGGGCTGCTTGATCCATTATGGCCCTATAAGCAAGGCAAATGTCACCCCTAATGAGTCTATATGAAACCGAGCAGTAGGACAAAACCTCCAGTCTTTAAAGCCCCCGATCATTCTAGATACAAAACCTTTGAGTCTCTCCAATTGTTTAATATGCTTAGTAAGGTCGATCCCAAAGGGGGAGCAAGGATGCAAGGACTTCTTTAGATATGAAATATATACCTTAAGCTACAAGCTTTGCAAGGTAAGAGGATTTCATAGCCATTGTTACAATGTAATGGTCAAATGTAAGTAAGGGAACTATCTACTGAGTACCAAGATCTCTTAACATTTTCATTCTGAAGTAGTGCAAACGCTGTCAAATGCTACAATGTTTAACTTTTTTTGGCTTGGAGCTTGAATCCATTTTTAGTACACCAACTATTGGCAAGTTCAGAAATCCTCATTTGACATTTGGAAATCGGGCAAGTAGATACAAAAGACTAGAGGTCCCAAAACTGATACTTGTGTGTCTCCCACTGGTGACATCTTGTTCTCAGAGGTGACCTCCCCCCCCCCCCCACAATACGTCTCCCATAGCTAAGCTAGTTGGCTATCCACCTAGTCACATATGGGTCAATTTAGAGATGATTCAATTTGTTTAATGTATATGCATGTGGTAGGATACTGAATGACTTGTCCAGGTCAAGGTACACTAGGAGAACAGCTTGTCCACAGTCAAACATCCTGAGTAAACCTCTTGAAGTTTACAAGATTTGTTTCACTGGCTATACCCTTGACAAAGCCCAAAGCCAAACTGCTGGTGGTACAGTCTAATAGGACTTGCTATACTACAATTAATTAGACCCATAATGATAGGTTCCATGGCTTTGGGTACAAACTGTTAGGCTGATAAGTCTGTAGTGCATGGGGTCTGAGGTGGGGCCATCTTGTGGAATGTCATTACAACAGTTGTGCAGCCCTCCTGTGGGACAACTACAGTTGATAAGCTCAGGTTGAAGAAAATGAAGGATACAATTCACCAATACTTGCTTCAGTGCTATTAAATTAGGCAACCGGGTAGGTTGATGAGCGAATATACAAGTGCTGTGGCTTCTGGGTTAAAGTATCCAATTAAATAAATAACGTAGATGAAGTAAGTAGTTTGGTCAATACTGGTTGTGTGATATCAGCTTCAGATGCAAACTGTGTTCTGCTGTTTAACTTTACAATTAATGCGACTTAACTGACAGGTGGAGTTGAGTGAGGTTTCTGTGAGAAAATTTGAAAATTAAAGTGCCTGTTTCTGTTGAATGTTGTTGTTGTTGTGTCTTGAACTCCGGTCCGCTAATATAGCAATAACCCACGCCTGGGTGTGGGTAATGCTGGATTTACCCACAGTTGGTGTGGTTTGGTCACGAGGGCGAAGCCCGAGTGGCCAAACAAAGCCAACCGTGGGTAAATCCAGCATTACCCACACCCAGTCGTGGGTTATTGCTGTTATACGACATTATTTAAGAAAAAAAATAATTACTTTTCTTAAATAATGGCATTGTATAATGCCTCCTTGCTGCCCTTCCGCAGCAGTCTGGTATTCTGCGGTAGTTCTGATGTACTGCGCATGCGTATGACTACGCAGTACATCAGAGCTGTGGGCAAAAGCAACAGAGAAAGCAAAGATCTCCGTTGCTTTTTACAAACTGTTTCGCTATGTTAAATGGGTTTAACATAGCGAGACAGCTTTAAAAAAGCAACGGAGAATCTCCGTTGCTTTTTTAAAGCTGTCTCGCTATGTTAAACCCATTTAACATACAGAGACAGTTTTGAAAAAGCAACGGAGAAAGCAAGATCTCCGTTGCTTTTTACAAACTGTCTCGCTATGTTAAAGGAGTTTGACATAGCGAGACAGCTATAAAAAAGCAACGGAGAATCTCCGTTGCTTTTTTAAAGCCTAACATAGCGAGACAGCATGAAGCGGAGATCTTGCGTTCTCAGTTGCTTAAAAAAAAAAAAAGAGTTATAGTAATGGAAAAAGTCCGGGCAACTGGACCTTTTTCCGTTACTATAACTGATTTACAACATGCATGCTGACCAATCAGCGTGCACGTTTTTGAATATTAATGGGGGGTCGTTGTATAATGTTTGGTAGTGGATTTTTACGTGCCGATTTACCAGCCCTGACGCACAACCTTCAACGAAGGCACGCCCATTCACGCATGTCTCCACAGAGAAGACGCTCTAGCCGAGAATCGAACGGGACAACGTCTTACTGTGAGGCAACAATGCTACCGCAGCAGACAGCAAAATGCAATGTGCAGTGTTATGTGGAGTGCCACCCACCACTGTTGAGCTAAGGAGCTAAAGTGAAAAACTAAAAACAGCTAGAACTCCAGCAGGTTATGTCTACCCCTCAGAAGAAAAATTACTCCTTGCCATAAAATAACCACTACCGCACTCAGCCAAGTTTTACACCCTGACTAGAAAACCAAATTTAGTTGTACTTTAAAGTAAAAAGAAGATTCAGAAGTGAAACAAAGTGTAGAAAGTTTCAAGTAACAGTTTTACTTAGCATCTTGGCAATGCTATCTAACAAATTATCAAAGGAAAACAAAACAGAGGATCTATTAGACACATAAGTAGCCAGAGATGTAATGAACGCACAATATAAGGAATTTTAACTGAAACTAAAACGGTTAAAAAAAGTGATAAAAATGGTACCAAAAAAAATCACTGGTAAATCACTGAATAATTAGAAGATAGTATAAAAAGATTTATAAATAGCCAGGTCACTGCAGGATTTCAATCTGTAAGCAATCTGCTTTTTTTTTTTTTTTTTTTTTTTTTTATTAAGCTTTATACTGAATAAACAATGTTTTGGGGGTTTTGGACAATATTGTATTTAGGGATTTTTTTTAAACTGGCACTTGCTAAAACAGAATATGCAAAACAATAAAAACACATTCAAAATATGGGCATATTTTATTAAGATAATATTATGAAGCTTCATTGTTCATCTGTTCAGACTTTACACTTAACAACAAATAACGTGGCACAACTGATTAGTCAGACTTCAGTTTAGCAAATGCAGTTTGGTGAGAAAGCTTCCTTATTACAATATAAATCATGAGGCATGTAAAGGTTAGACAGGGAATATAGCAGAACTTTAGAGAAAAGGACACACAGTGATAATAAAAGAGATAGCTACAGACCACTTATTTGTTGTCTTTCAGCTTTTCCCGGTTAGGGGTCGCCACAGCGGAACTCCAGTCCGCTAATGATTGGCAGCAGATTTTCACGAACGCAGAGGTGCCAGCTCGACACTGAACCTTCAACGAAGGCACGCCCATTTACGCACGTCTTTCGAACGCCCACCCAACCGCGGGGAGGACATGCAGACTCCACAAAGAAGGCACTCCCCGCACTCCAGCGAGAATCAAACGGGAGAATCTCTTGCTGTGAGGCAACAATGCTACCGCTGCACTACCGCATAAGTCAGCTACTGACCACCGACTAAGGTGTTGGAATTAGCACTCTTCTTCATAACAGAATAGTTTACCATGAGGCAGAAAACATTAGAATAATAAGTATATTCGTACTATTGCAAATCATTAAAACTATCCAGCGAATATAATTTAATAGCTCATTTTCACCCCTAACCAGACAAGTCTTACAAGATGGCAAGTTTATAAAATAGCAAAGACATACTGCCTGTTAGAAAATACCTGAAAACAAAAAAGAAAGAAATACAAAACAGAACTGGTATGTTAAGGAAGATGGTGGCATTTTAAATTAGTCACAAGTAGGGGAGTAATAGGCAGAGGTAAGCCACAATGCTGCAGGAGGTAGTGAGCTGAAGCAATAGATCATGTCAAGCATTTAAGTCTGTACGTTATCTCTTAACAGAATCTTTTGCAGCATACTTTATATATAATCTTGCTATGGTTACTCAAGATTCAAATCATTTGGTTTGCTACTTGTATGCACTGAGCTCTCAAGAGTTCTACTGAAATGTGAGAAAGATAAATCTGTAACAGTCTGAGAACACACTGGATTTATATTAGTGTGGTTGCATGCAACATTCTGCTAGAAGTAAAAAAAAATGTACATTTGCAACCACAATCAAATTGCACAACAGTTTGGCTAGACAGTGTTTCACAAACAGGCTCCAGAATAATTTGCTTGAAATAATTTTGGGGAAGGCACACAAGCAGATACTTCTGTTGACAGCAAATGTTGCTTACTTAAGGCTTACTACAGACTGCAGTATTCAACAAGAACAGTTTGAGACTTGCTTCAAAGAATTTTAGTACAGTAATTTTATTTTTGTTTCAACAGACAACATAAAAGCATTACTTGGAGAAGGCCTTTACTAATAAGAACAGGCACAACACCCACAAATTACTCAAGTGATAGATAAACATATTTGAATCAAGTGTAGTAAAGGAAAAAAAAAACAAATATCTGCATTCACACATCATTACAGAGTCCTGGCTAGAAGGCTTAAGGAGTACCTTCAGAGAAAGTTTGACCATCTAAAAGAGGATCATCAGGGAGAATTGAAGACACGGTGGCAAATGCACAATGCTAGAGATCAGAGGAAATTGTCAGAACAAATATGCAAGTATAATCACCAAATTAGCTTCTGCGGTCCCTCATGAGTTTACTACCTTCTCAAAGTGCATGTACTGCTCAAAAGTTACAGATCAGGAAAAGGACTGGGAGATCGACTGAGGATAGGGAGTTAGTTCAAAACAGGTTCTGTGGTTTGTCACAGTGACATCCTGTTTCCTTAGTTACCTAGCAGCAATTCCTCTGTGGGTAGATAAGTTTTCTGCACAACTTCAGTCCCTGTAATGATTCCACCAAGGCCATTCTTGGGTCTTGAGGGTTAGAAAGTACTCATCCTGCAGCATTTTTGGCATTTTCTGAAAATCAAGGGTGGACTTACAACAACCACAGTGCACAACATAATGTCTGTAGTAGAATGCAATACTGAAGAATACAGTAAGTCTAGGTCCGAGAATTAGAACAAGCTAAACATGTCACTGAACAGCAGAGGGGGACAGACACTTCTAGAAGGGGCAGGTAAAAATAGCATTACATAAGCAGAAGGACGCCGATATAAATGCAGACAGAGGAATCATGAGGAGAAAGGGATTCTGTCAGCTAGAAATGATGGAGAAAGAGGTGATACTTAACTCAAGAGCGACAAAACAGGCCTATTGTACGAGTCTAAGTTAAAGTCTTTCTGAAAACCAAACTCCCAGTCGATGGGCAAAAAAGATGATCACTGGGGATATTAGCATGCCAAATATGGCCTGGTCATATTAGCATGCCAAATATGGCCTGGTCATCCAACCTTCTATAACAAATACTGTCTGTCATCCTTGGTTGCATTCTCGGAAGAAGGGCTGAGCCAAAGAGTGTATGCTCCAACTAGAGAGTAGAGTAGAGAAACTCACGGATATTTATATTTGCTTATCAGGAAGGTCTGGTGCAGAACCATAAGGGGATTAAATGGATTCCTAAGGCGATGGATAAACAGACAAGATAAAAAGTAAAGAAACACAATAACGTAGGCAACAAAGAGTTGAAAGGGTGGTCGCCAAATTTAGGGAGCCTATGACAAGAAAAATAACCAGAGTTCCTATACAGGTATTAGAGATATTTTGGAAATTTTATGAAAATCTGTATGAAGCAGAAGAATGTGGAAATCAAGACTTCAAACTGAATTTATGAAAGGCTTAATTATGTCAAGGTTAGAGGAAGAAGAGACTCGACAACTAATAGTTACGATAGCAGGAGAGGAGATAAAAACATTGATGAACAAGCAATCTGTGGGGAAATCTCCAGGAGCAGATGGTATTCCTATAGAATTTGGATATAGATCCTTAAGGACAACCACCACCACTATACAGTACTCATAAAGTTTCAGAAAGTATTCCAAGAACAAAGTCCACAAGGGAAAGGACAAAGAAGAGTTGGACAATAGGGATGACTACACGTAACGGTACAGGACATAGGCAAGTGGGACTCAACTTTACTGCAGAAAACCGGCAAAGGAACCAAGGTACTGGCAGCAAATAACTAGAAAGAGACAGGGAAAGGTAACAGAGTGGGATGAAGCCAAGATGATGCTAGGACTGCAGGTTAGATACTGCCTTCCCTACCAGGGACTGATATCAAAGTACAGGCAAAGAGAAAAGAACAGGGAGTCCTAAGTAAAAGACCTTCGCTGATAGAGTTTTTAGTTGAACCTACAACAGAAAATGCTGCTAAAAAAGATAATTAGTAGGGCATACAAAACATTACAGGCTAATTATAAGACTCAAAGTAGGTTAGAAAAGATTGGGAAGAGAGACTGGAAAAGCAATTTACATTTTTTGAGGGTAATGAGTTAGCAGATTAAAAAATATATATATTCCCTACATAGTACTCTGTTAGGAATATTGGGGAAAGCAAATGGTTGTAATTAAAAAAAAATGATACTTTTGAGCTAGGACAGAGGATCTGACCTGCCTAGACATAGAAAGGCCTTATTTAAGTTTAAGTTGTCTGCAAAAAAAAAAAAAAAAAAAAACTGCAGTTACTAGAAAATGGAAATGGAAATCTAAACCATCTGCACCCGAATTTCTGAACACCATAAAGGAGGTGAAAAAGTGTGATTTTTTAAAAAAGGGAGGAAAAATTATATAGAAATAAATAAAATTTGTGGGAACAATACATGCAAAATAATGTTCAGCAGAAGTGAGGTTTAACGGAAGGTGGGAACTGAGCAATTTATGTAATGTTGGACTGAATGACAGAAAACGTATGTAATGTATAATGTATGTAAATGGAAAATAAATATTAATATGGTTTACATGTATTTACAAGCGTTTGCTAAAAAATAAAATAGGAAAAAAAAAAAAAGACTTAAAAGTTGATGGACTTTTAAACCAAGTTTCTGCCAAACTGTTAATTTAACAGACTGACAATTAAATCACTGCCTTCATAAGTCTGTAGTATGTCAATGCAATGTAAATCAGACCTGGCCCCCACCAAACTGACATACAAGCCTCCGAACGGCATACAAGCATTTATGCCATAAATTCAGCAGAAGTATGTTAGTTTTCAGAAGCTTTTTTAAAAGTTGTTTTTCTCAAAAAGCATCTTGAAACCAGTTTAAAAAAAAAAAAAAAAAAAAAAATGTTCACATGCACAAAGATGCAGGCTAACACTTTTTGATATAAAAAAGTTAGTTTTGCCACCTTAAACATGAACTTTAAATAAATTTCTGATACAACACACACACGTACACTACATTCTGCCTCTTCAAATGAGTGACTGCAATACCAGTATTCATCTGATAAGCCATGGGTCATATTGCAGCTTCTTTAAAGAATGGCAATATTGTATTTTCTTAGCATAGCGAGCTCAGCTTGTTGGTACCTGCAGCTAAGCAGTTTGCTACAGTTACAATTTAGTGGAAGACGTTTTGGGGTTCTTCAACACTAGGAACAGAAGACCTTTTTTGGCAGTACCAGTCTGAGGAAATTCCCAGAGCACCAGAAGATCTAGCTAAGGCTCTTATTTCTAACACGAGAAGGGAGAGTTAATTCATGTGCCAAATATGCCGACAGAAAGTATTTAAAAAAGAGACCATGAAACATCCTCGGATACAAGCAGACTGCACAAATTGTTTCTTACTTCCTCAAAAATCGTGTACTGTTGGGTTATTCAAAGTCAATACCATCTCAAGAAATGCTTTATCAGCATTAGGATTTACTGAGGAAAGGTAGCAGATCAGAGAGGAGCACACACAGGATTGCTAAAGGGCAGAGCCAAATGACTGATTTTGCTCCAACAACCTATTAAGATCCAAACAATGAAAAACAGATTAAAAAAAAAAAAGTGTTGCTACACTTATGTTTATAAACCCAAATACATATGCATGAAGCTCAAAATGTTTGGGTGCACAATATGTGATGAATACATGTGAATTCCAATTCCATTTGAAAGGAAACTGTGTCAAAGAGGTGTGACAGTACTGGAATCTGGTGTAAAACTTAAGAAATGTATGGCTAATCCTGTTGGGAGCAACACTGTGACAGCTGGTATGCAATTCAAAAAGTACATACTACACTCCACAATGTAATATATTTGCATTTCCTTCATCTGTCTGTTCTTCCCATATAACATAACAGACACCAATGCAAATGTTTTGTATCCCAGTGTTGTGAACTCATTTTTCTATTCAGTGTAGAGCATACATACATATATACACTACACTGTTCTACTTATAGCGGATTGTACATCATCTGAGATGTTCCAAACACCAAGGAACAGTTGTCAGTCTGTAAATATTTAACAAATATAAATTTCTTTAATCTTTGGTTTCTTGATGTTGACATACAATCCCGTTTGCTTCCCTATTATGGTACCTCATTCATGTTTCTTTTTTGTACACTTAAGTTTTCAGTCTCGCACCCTATGTGTATATCTATGTGAACACTTATTTCTGGGTTCACAGAAACTACATTTACTTGGCGACTTCTTGCCATCAAGCCTTGCATATCTGTAATTTTTCTCCTTCGGCCTCCACTGTAAATTGGTTCAGTCTGTTTTGGCGTCCACTGTAAACAGGTTCAGCCTGATTAGACCTTCTGCTTAAACAAAAAAATAGCACTCCCATGAAAATGCTGTGAGATTTACAAACAGTGACCAGAGCTCAGGACTAAACCACAGCTCCATTCATACTATAAAGCAAATACACTGCTCATTGTACCACACCAATACTTTTCTATTCTCACGGCTTATACACTGGATTCAGGAATTTCAAATATTAGTAAAACAAGCTACAGAACCATTTCTTCAGTTATCTACAGTTGTCAAAAATCTTACAGGTGTAGTTTATGTTTAAATTTATTGTGCCCAACCTTTGGAACTACAACATTTAGGAAAGATATATTTAGTACTGAAGAGAGCATCAATGCTGGGTAGTGTGGAATGGATTGTAGACATTGTATAACTAAATGATAAAGTCTGAAATGCAAAGAAAGGCATCCCTCACAACAACAATTTAAGTATCTATATAAAGAAGGGTTGTGGGCCTGGCCAGAGCTGGATCATGGTCAAATGGGCTTGGCTATTTCTCCCTAGTTACCATAAACACTACTCAAGCCAGTCAGCGTGCCTACTATTTTCTTCTTTACTTCTATAACGATCACAGATAAATGCTTTAAATTAAATCCAAATATTTCAATTTTACAGCAGAAACAAACACTGACAGCAATTTTTACTAAACAAAGCATTACAGTCTCACAGTGAAAACAGACTTAGCATGAGCAACAGTAACGTTCTCAGCCCTTGAAAAGTACAGTTTTGTACCTACCATAAATGTAGATGTTCGAAGATCCACATTGCTGCAGTCCTTACACTTGGGTAGTCCGCTGTCCTCGGTCGGCCCGAATATCAAAGTATAAGGCTGACGTCGGTCAAGGCGCATTTGACTGACATCAGGACGTCAGGGTACAAATGCGCATGACCGACGTCATATCCTCAGTCTTTTCTTGCCCCAGATGTCAGAAGACCCTAAAAATAAAGGTCAAAACCCAAAGACAACAACCAACCAACCATCCTAACACTAAAAATATGTACAATATATACAATATACCTCATATTGACAACCCAACCCACACAACTGCCTCAAACTACAGAGGGGAAGGAGGGAGGGTAAATTGGACTGCAGCAATGTGGATCTTCGAACATCTACATTTATGGTAGGTACAAAACTGTACTATGTTCTTCATCTCACATTGCTGCAGTCCTTACACTTGGGTAGAATCCCAAAGCAGAGGTAAGGGAGGATGGCCAAACTATAATGAAGCAGGAGCTGCCAAAATGCCCTGCAAAACAGCAGTGGCAAAACCAGCCCTGGATTTAGAGTACAGTGGAAGGTGATAATGCCTAGAGAAAGTATGCACTGAACTCCAAGTAGCTGCCTCCAAAATATCCTTAGTTGCCACCCCTCAAAAAGCTGTTGAAGTGGCAGTAGCCCTAGTGGAATGAGGCCTAATCCCAGCTGGAATCTCCTTGCCATGATGGGAATAACAGAAAGCAATGCAAAACCCAATTCACTTAGAAATAGTTTGTTTTGACACAGGCTTGCCCTGAGAACTCAAAGCAAAAGAAACAAATAACTGCTGAGACTGCCTGAACCCTTTAGTTCTGTCCAAATAATATCGCAACTGCCTGTGTACATCTAAAGTGTGCAAAATCTTTTCCCCTTTATTTTGGGGATTTGCATAAAAAGTAGGCAAATGAATAGTTTGGTTTAAAGCCACACTAGAAACCACTTTAGGCATAAAGGAAGGATTAGTACGTAAAGATACCCTATCCTTATGAAAAATTAAGAAAGGCTCAACCGCCATAAGGGCCTGCAACTCAGAAACCCTTCTTGCAGAGGTAATAGCCAACAAAAAAGCAGTCTTCCATGACAAAAACTTTAATTCAGCAGTAGCTGCAGGCTCAAAAGGTTGTAGAGTGAGTTTCTCCAACACAAAATTGAGATCCCAAGCAGGAGTAGGAGCTCTTCGTGGGGGTCTTATATTCTTTGCCCCTCTAAGAAATTGCTTGAACAAAGGATGAGAAAACAATGGTGGGTCACAATCATAGTGAGCCGAAATTGCTGTAGCATGAACCTTAATAGAAGAGAAGGACAAACCTTTGTCCAATAACTCTGTAAGATATTGAAGAGCCACACTTAAATTAGGCTCAGAAACATCAAAATCCTTTGCTGCACTCCAAAATAAAAATCTCTTCCATTTATCTGCGTACACTTTCCTTGTACTAGGCCTTCTAGCTTCCAAAATAACATTCAAAACTTGCTGTGGAAGTGGAGGCCCACTATGGTTCAAAACAGAATATGCCAGGCTGTTAGGTGCAGAGAGTGAAGCTTGACATTGAGCAAATGACTGTCCTCCTGAGACAACAGGTGTGGAATCGAAGGCAAAGGCCATGGAGGCTTCCGTACCAGGCTTCTCAGTAATGGGTACCAATGCTGTCGAGGCCAATCTGGAGCTATCAAAATCATCCTTGGCTTGTCTTGTCTGGCCTTTAGTAGTACCTTTGGCAGGAGAGGCAGAGGCGGAAAGGCATACACATGAAGATTGCTCCAATTGAAGGAAAGAGCATCCACTTTCCAAGCTGTGGGATGAAACCTTTTGTGCAAAACTTTGGCAGCTGATGGTTTAGTGGAGAAGCGAACAGATCTATGTCTGGAGTTCCCCATGACACTGTCAATTTCTGAAATACATGAGGATCCAATTTCCACTCATGGGGATCCATAATTTGTCTGCTCAACACATCTGCTAAGGAGTTCTGTGCTCCCGGCAGAAACCTTGCCTGAAGATTTAGCTGTAAACTGAGAGCAGTCTCCCACAAAATCATTGCTTGCCTGCATAGAGGATAAGAATGTGTTCCGCCTTGCTTGTTGATGTACCACAAGACAGTTGTGTTGTCTGTTAGAATCAACACCTGCCCTGGAAGAAGTAAATCCTTGAAAGCTATTAATGCAAACTGGACTGCTAACATCTCTTTCAAGTTGATATGTAGATGTTGTAGTCTGGCAGGCCACTTGTCTTGTATCCACTTTCCATTCAGATGAGCTCCCCAAGCTTTGTCTGAGGCATCTGTCGTTAGAATCTGACTCGCCTCTGGCCGGGTCACAGAGAGTCCCTTGTTTAGGTGACATTCCTGAGCCCACCACAATTCCTTTTGAATGCAAGGTATTATTTGAATGACAAGTGTCCAAATCCTGGCAGTGCTGTGTCCATACATTTTTGAGATACCATTGTAGCTTCCTCATATGCAGTTTGGCATTGGGAAGCACCAGAATACAAGATGCCATGAACCCCAAGGCTTGAAGGACTGTCCTTGCAGTCAGCCTGGACTGATGAGACAACTGATGAAAGTAAAGGGAAAGATTCTTTTGTTTGTCCGGGGTCAAAAAGGCCATCTGGGATGCTGTATTCAGTCTCACACCCAGAAAGCACATGTCCTGAGAGGGTACTAGACTGGACTTTATTTCGCTCACAGAATACCCCAGGCATCTTAGCACTGCTATCACATAATCCAAATGATGAAGAAGCTCGTCCCTTCCTTGAGCCAGAATCAGGCAGTCGTCCAAATAAGGATAGATCTGTATTCCTTTTAACCTGAGGAAAGCTATCACTGGAGCCAGAACCTTCGTGAACACTCTGGGCGCAGTAGATAAGCCAAAGGGCAATGCAGAGAACTGATAATGAGAAGTCCCAGCTCGAAAACGCAGATACTTCCTGCAACTCAGTCTGATAGGAACATGAAGATAAGCCTCCTTGAGATCCAAGGTTACCATCCAATGATCTTTGCCCAGCAGAGGTAAAAGCTGCTGTAACATCAACATTTTGAACTTGGGAATGTCCAGATAAGTGTTGAGGATAGATAAGTCCAAAATTGGTCTCCACGTGTTCCCTTTCTTTGGTACTAGGAACAGGCGAGAATAAAATCCCAGGCCCACTTCTGGCATAGGGACCGGCTGTATAGCCCCTATTTGGAGTAACAGAGAAATGTGCTTGTGAGCCTCTATTCTTTGTTGAGGAGGAACGTCTGGCATGCCTTTGAAAGGAGGCAAGGTATGAAAATAAAACCTGTAACCGTGGTAAATGATATCCAATACCCATCTGTCTTGGGTAATTAAACTCCAATTTTCTTTGAAAAGTGCCAACCTTCCTCCCAAAGGTGCTGCCAGACAAGCAGGTTCTGGCAGCTGAAAAGGTAGGTCATTGGGTCTGTTTACGAAAGGACTGACCCCTGCCCTCACCCGAAGACTGTGCAGGAGAACTCCCTGTTCTAGGCCTGAAAGAGCCCTGAGCTCTGCCCCTACCACGTCTAGATCTACCCCTAGACTGGGAATCATAAGAAGGATAGGTCCACCCCTTAGTAGGCCAATTTCTACTAAACTTTGGAGGCTGAACCTGCAAAAAATCTTTAACAGTCTGCATAGACTTAGCCTTGTCTTCCATTTTCTTTAAGACTGTCTCAACAGGAGAACCAAACACATCAGATTGTAAAGGAGCATCTAAAATCCTTGTTTTAACATGTTCAGATAAATTCTGATCCCTCAGCCAGGCGTGCCTGCGAAGAACTGACCCAGTGGCAGCCACCCTGGACGAGGCCTGTACAGCATCAAAACCACATTGCAAAGAATGCTTACCCACCTGTTCAGAAACATGTACTAAATCTTGTAACTCTTTACAATCAATACCTTCCGCCAGAGCATCAACCTTAGACTTCAATTGAGAAAGGAGATAGTTTTGGTATTTCAACATGTGAAACTGGCAATTCAAAGCCCTCATAGCTAGAGTGGAGGAAGTATAAACTTTCTTTCCCCATCTATCCAAGGCCCTGGCCTCTATCTGAAGGAATTCTTGACAACAGAAGCCTTAACACCTTTAGGCCCCTGACTAACAGTTTCTGGGTCTGCCCTAGGACTCTTAAAAAGATACTTATGAGCTTCAGGCACCCTGTAATACCTATCCGGTTTAACAGGAGCAGGAGGCAAAGAATCAGGATTAAGAGAAGCCTCTGTAAAAACATCTTCCACCACATCCAAAACAGGAGGTATAGCCAAAGGCCTATGCTGGGGTAAAAACAAAAATTCCCTAAGCCTTTTCCTGGAATCAGAGAAGTCCTGACCTTCCCACTTAAAATGCTCCCTCATGGAATGAAGAGTTTCTGAAAAGAAAAATCCTCAGGAGGAGAAGCAGAAGGAGTAGAATCATCCACATCAGAATCAGAATAAGGGAATACTCCTGCAAGTCTTCAGCCAAGACTCTGAAACATCCAAGCCTGCTCAAAACTCCCTAGCTCAGGTTCCACCCTAGGTCTCTTATCAGGAGGGGGCAAAGAACCCCTAATTAAAGTAATCAAATCTTCTGCCATTTTAAGCATATGCTTCTTGGGCACAGTTCCTGAAGAACTAGGGGTGACACCAACTGAAGCTAAACCTGGCCTGCCTCTGGGAGAAGCCTTGGAAACAGAAGGAGAGGGCCTAACCACCCTAGGAAGGGAGGGGAGTATAGTAACCTGAGAAGCCCCATCAGCCTGACCTGCCTCCTGAGAGGCCACATCCTGCAATAACAAAGTCTCTCCCTGGGATCCCAAAGAAACCTCCGGTGGAACCACCGGCTCCACCGACGCCTCTAAAGAACTGGCGTCCGGTACAGACGGTTCTTCTAGCCTAGGCTTAACTGCTTTGTCCTTGCGCTTCTTCGAAGAAGCGGGCGTCGGAGCCTCCGACGGCATTTTATAATTGCACCGCTTCCCGAAGACTAACCTGGCACAATCTAACCTTCTCTTTATAGTGCGCTTATTGAATCTAGCACAAGAGCGACACCCAACAACGTCGTGCTCAGGCCCTAAACAAGGAATACACAAAGTATGGTAGTCTCTATGCGGTATCTGTTTCCCACAAGAAATACAATTATTCACTTTTTCTGACATCCGGTAAATCACTGAGGCAAGAAAAACTAAAATATTCTAACGGGTACTTAGCCAACTTTGACTCTGTCTGAAACTCCGAAACCGAACAATTTCAGAACGCCAATCGGCACTTGCAACGCTGCTTCTGCATCGGACCATGCGGCAAAAAAGACTGAGGATATGACGTCGGTCATGCGCATTTGTACCCTGACGTCCTGATGTCAGTCAAATGCGCCTTGACCGACGTCAGCCTTATACTTTGATATTCGGGCCGACCGAGGACAGCGGACTACCCAAGTGTAAGGACTGCAGCAATGTGAGATAAAGAACATCCCACATTTACAGAACATGCATCTGGCCAGTGGCAGATTAAGTTTACCTTTGGGTTGTTTTCAAACCATGGGCCCCTTGCACACATTTTAGGACCATGAATACATGCATGTATTCTTTGATACACCTTCCTGACTGTATTAAAATACATTCCTTGTACAACACAGCACTTGTTAGTCTGCATTTTAAAATTTGTAGTTTTCAACATTTTTTCCACTAAGCAGTGAAACAGAATGCATGAACCAATAATGACAAAACAACCCATTTCAAAATATTTCAATCATAAAAGGCCACTCAAACTTCTGTAATTATAATCCACCAGTAACAGTCGACATGCATGATCTCTGTAGAAGTAGAAGTCATCTGAATAATTCCATATTAAAGAGAAGTGTAACTAATGAAGAGGTTGCTGCTGGGAAACAGCTTTGCATTTGATCACTTCAACTGCATATTCAGTGCTTGTTGCCCTTGAAGATTAAATGTTGCAAAATAAAATGGTGTGCTGGTAATACTGCAATAGGTAAATATCTTTCAAACAGACAAGTTCGTATTTACTAGGCATCTCAACCAAGGAAGAGACACTCGGAAGTGCAGCACTCACACCCCCACTTAAGCTACATGACAGTGACACTAATGAGTCTACCTGCTGTGGGAAGAGAACCCACAACCTTCTGCACTAACGGCACATAGGCTACCTATTGCACCACTAACACGGAACACAGCTTTGAAACTCTATGCATGACAATGGCAGATTGTAATCTCAGGGATTAACAAAAAATAAAAAATTAAATTAATGAGGCCCTGGCATTTCTTGTGAAGGTTTAAGGTATCTGCCTGCCCTTAACTATTAAGGTTCAGAATTTGACTCAGAGCAGTCACTTAACTAGATAGTGTTCCTAACTAGTGCAATTGACACACAGATATACTCCCCTCATCTGCTCTACAAGAAAGAGCAGCTGTGCACTCACCAGAACAGATCCACACTGCATATCCAGTGATCCACCTGCTCTGTATCTCTGTGCTGCATATCCAGTGATCCAGTTGCTCCGCATCTCTGTGCTGCATATCCCTTGATCCAGTTGCTCTGCATCTCTGTGCTGCATATCCCTTGATCCAGTTGCTCTGCATCTCTGTGCTGCATATCCCGTGATCAGTTGCTCCGCATCGCTGTGCTGCATATCTAGTGATCCTGTTGCTCTGTATCTTTCCAGTTTTGAGACACTGCCAGCTTAAATCATCTGCACGGGTTTAGAGGACATTAGGACATTGTCTTAATGAGGAGGTTACTGGGGTTTACAGAAGTTAAGAGGTAAGGAGATTCTCCAGAGGGATCCTAATGTGTTTACAGAAGGATTCCACAGAGTTTTACTCACTGAATATTTTTTTATAGCGAAAATGGGCCCCTCAGTCAGCAACTGCCTAGGTCGCCTAGTGCTGCATCTTGCTCTGGGTCTGGCATTACAAAGAGGGAGGAATTCAGAAAGGTCCTGAGTAAACTAGATCTCATAACAAAGAATCCTGTGTAAAGGAGCCAGTCTTAGGACTTAGCTGATCACCACACTGCCATTGATCTTAATATTTTTACAGAGTTACTTCACCCAGGGGTATGAAAGCTAGTTGCTGGCATAGGTACTTCACTGTTTACAAATCACACGAGCACCTTTTTTAATTCAGAACCATGGGATGCCTGAAACAAAATACCAGTTACCCTGTAACAATGGCAGAGAGTACACATAACCTTAGCCACAAATGCGTGTTACAGGGATGTCAACACACCCTCTCTAAAAGTGTAACAAAACTATACAACAGCGGGGAATTCTACAGCGGGGTTGCACTGTGAGATTTACAGACTAATGTGTTAATTAGTGAAGTCTAGCAGCAGAATGCCTGTTAATTTGCTGTTTGTGTAACAGTAGAATAGGAAGTGTCACATTTGCTTTGTAATAGGCTTCATTATCAAAACTCTAGTGATAGTGTAATTATTTCACAGCTTTAAGGAAATTAAACTGCCAAGACAAGACACATGCTGAATGTTTTCTTCTCAGGTAAAAATGTTATCAAGTTGACTACCATTCACTCAACTTAAACACTAATATGGATGACACTGCTTTACAAGCCATTACATGCCTGTCCATGGTACTACTGCCTTGGAGTAATTCCATCAGTTTATGTCAAAACTTACAGTACTGCAAAATAATGTTGCCATTCTTGTCTAGTAAACTATAGTAATTAAGTGCCATATGTGACTGGTGTAACTATTTCTTCTGCTTATACTGTCAAACACCGAACCAACTAAAAACAGTTCTTTGAAGAAATGCTTGGCATGTACGAATGGAGATTTTCACCAAAATTTCTTTAACTTGTTAGCAGGTTTTCATCAGTTTTGACTGGAAATTATTAACGGTTCTGACTGTTGAATGAAACATGGAATCTCAGTTAACTACCTGTAATTACCTGGGGCTTAGATGGGATGGGATGGTTTCTCCTCAAGACTTATTAGAAAAGTAAATGCTTGTACCTTGCTGGAGGTTAAATCAGAGTGTTCTTAAATCTATGAGCTTTTATGTTTAAACTAAACTACTGCTCCCTGATATTTCTAACACGCAATTTACGATGTACAAGATAATTTTCAGACAAAAATGCTATGCAATTCTCTATGTATATTTCACAAGCTCCGTCTGTAAAAAAATGAAAAATGCAAAAATTTACAATACCACTTATATGCTTAACCAATCACTGCTGCACTTCAGCAAATCAGTGGAGATCTGCAGAGTAAACCCTATCAAACAGTTCCCTAACCCACAGCTATGGCAACAGCAAATAGCAGTTTGACTTCTACTAAAGCAGCGAACAGGCCGCTAAGTTAGAAAACAACTTTTCTTTTGCCTGAACGGCATCTGCCACCAATGTAAACCTCTGAATTTGCTGTAATACACATCCATAACTGCTATCCTTTTTACATGGTTGCAATGTTGTAACAGTCCCTACTGTTGCCACTGGAAGCATCTAATTAGAAATTTCAATCATGACATGAGTGCTGCATCAAATTTTGTTGACATACAGTGGCTTAAAGTACTGCAATGCATTTCACACCCTCATTTATTATACATTTGGGCTATTTTTTTTAACAGCTTTGTAAACTTTTTAAGCCACTGCCCAAATAACTCTGCTATAACCAGTGATGACATCGATGTAAGGATAATTTTCTGTGTGTGAGATGTCTAAGACTTTAACAGATGCCCTCCTGCACTTGGAAACTTTCAATATCAGTAGATGCATCTTCACACTATTCTTATGCTGTCACCCATCAAGAATGAAGTTCACTGAAAGACAGATATCAATATAGCAAAAATGCCACTTTACAAAAAAAAAAAAAGTTTGTATAGAACAGAACAGCAGTATCTAGAAAAACCTCAACAAAAACGCTTTACAGCGCTGTAGCCATCACATGCCATGGTACACAAAGGCAAGAAAGAAAATATTAGCCACACTAACAACAAGAGTGCCCTATAAACATGACCCCATGCTTAATCAGAAATGTGGCCAAAAACATCCAATTTAAATCTGCAATCTAATGCTGCCTCCCAAACTTCAGTCTGTGCCTTCTACAGCCACTAAAAGATGTTTTAAAAACAAACATTTCTAAAACAGGTTTCATTTGTAATTATGCCACCTACAGATTTTCACCTGATTTTGCCCTGCACTACAACTACAGCTTGTAACAGTGAGGTAGGAGGAAAGCACTACAGCAGGGTTTTTTTTTTTTTTTTTTTTTGGTGAAATATTTCCAGCAGCTGTGGCAGGTACTTTGAAATACATTTTACTGTAATTTAGAAAGCAACATTTTGAAAAAGTGGCAAAATCTGAAACTAATCTATCATGTACCTCAGGCACACAGACCCAGGCTCAAAGGTTTCACTGCCTGCTTATACTCTGCTATTTAACATTAATTTGCAAAATTATGTTCAGGACGATCTTGCATACAAAACACACTGCACTCTATTCTGTTCTAGACTCATGACTTTCTTTTTACAAGTATGACGCAGTAGGTTACCCTACGTTACCTTTATTAAAGTAATCTTGTACTACACATTTCCCAAGTCAGCAAATACCCGGTAAAGGGATACAGACATCCTCTTAAAGCAGCAACTGACTGAACTGCTCCATGACCGACAGACACAGACTTGCGGCAAACTCTCCACTCTACTTGTCTATGGCTCTACCTCAGGACAATATAAACCCAAGCAAAACTTTCTAGCCAATAATGGCTTACAAAGCATTAACACAAATACACTATTATTTTCTCACCATACTAACCCTGAAGCAAAATTAGTTTTTTTCCCCTAGGAATTAATCTTATTTTGGCTTTTTTTGTTTGTTAATAGTGTTATGCTAAAGATAAAACTTATATAAAATTCCATTCCTACCCCTCCCCAAATAAATACACCACAGTCAGTGTTACTCACCCTACTAGACAAATCCAAAGTTGTTTCTAAGAACACGTACAAATATAACTTTTTTTAATCAACTTTGCAGTAGACTAAGGAAATGCTCTGGTGATAGGACAATGCAAAGGATTCTCTCTGGCATTATATTACACCACAGGAAACACGAGAGCTATAAAAAAACCCTCTATTCTGACCTTTGGATGAATTGTTACATTGCACAACAGCCTGTGAAATTAGCTCTAGATGAATGACCTCCAAAAAAGTTTTTATGAAGATGATGAAAACCAGCTCAAGTACATCTCCTACATACACCCCCAACTACAGCTTCTAACACATCACCTGCCACTCACTTTTTAACGGAGTCTTACAAAACAAAAAAAGCATAATTGGCGTGAGGTGATAATGGCTCTGCCACTTTTGAGCCAACAAATTCATTAAACAGAATAATACTGCTACTAAACAGGAAGAATGGAGGTTAAAAAAAAATCTCCCAAATGAGAAGTAGCAGTGTTTTTCTTATTTCAAACTTCTGTGCCACTGTGCATCATCAAGGTGCAGAAAGGGCAGAGCATTTTGCATTCAATCACAGATACACAGCCCTCACAAACTGTACTATCACAATGATTAAAATAATGCACACCAATATTCCATTCACAATAATTTCTGAATTGTGTCACAATTTTTTTTTTTACTTCTGCAGTTACTGTCATCAGCAATGTTGGTGATCCAGATATAGGAACAAACAGCCACTTTCGGATATGAAGACAGAGCACCCATACACAGCTCCTCTTTCTTTGTACATGGCACAACTCTGGGGATAGCAGTAGAGATCATGAATGTCATACATAATTAACATGTTCAAGTGAACATGAAAGCAGACAGGTATGGTTTCAGTACCTTTCCCACTTTCACACTAAAGGGGACCATACAAACTGCTCCCTTAAGGGTAACTTCACATAAAGAAAATTCCCTCTACCCATATCCACTGGCTTAGTGCTAGTACCCACTACACACATCCAGGTCAGACAGCAAACATTATCGCATCTCAGAAGGGAAAAGTAGAAACAGCCTGTTACTCTTCAATCTGAAGTTCAGCATCATGCCATTCATAACCAGAGTAATGCTTTTTGAAAAAAAATTCTCATCAGGAAAATGTCCATTGAAGCAAAATCAAAGTTGCAGAGCTCCCTACTGAAATTTGTTATAGAGTGCAACAAACCAAAAAATAATAGGAAGATCGCTCATCTCCTTTAACCACCCCACCAAATGCCTTGAACTTTTACATACCAACTCGGAGATCACTATCCTCAAAGAAAGGGGAATATTTTGTGAAATGTCCATCTCAGACTTATGTATGCGTAAGCTCATTTTTCCGCCAGTCTGTTTTGTGACTCACTCAAGCAGATCCTGACATTTCAAATGGTTACCAAAATAACGGTCTTATAAGAAGAAGGTATGAACCTGGTCAAAGAGACCAAGCATATACTAGTAGAGCCAGTCTTAAGGGGGTGGACAGCATCTTATTACCCTTCCTGACCAGATACGGGCTTATTTATACAGCCCATATCAAAGACAGCAGGCCTCCAATAACTCCCATGAGGTTTAGCTGCAGTCAGCATCTCCCAAACACTGCAATATTCTATCTCATGGTCACCTATATTTTTTTACCCGTTAGATGGTTATCATTCACTAAATTCAGATATTAGTGCAGACAAATTTTGTTGTCAGACCTATTTATTGAAATGATGATTTCAGACATCACTGCAGCATTTTTTGCCCGATGTATACTCCTTCCAACTGCAGACAGGCAGATGCATCTATTCTACCTTCTATATATTTTGAAACACAGCATGTCATTTACATTAACTAGCTTAACAACTAATGATAAAGTAACCTTTTTTTTCCTACTGCAAACTGGGCCATAAGGGCAGCCACCAGTCAAACAGCATTTTCTCCCTCAAAGTGGAAGAAAACCAAAGTACCCAGAAAAAAATCCACTCTGACACAGCGAAGGCCTACAAACTGACCAAAGGCAGACAAAGTCCAGAACCTGGAGCCGAGAGTTTTGTGCACAGATGCAAATCCAAGATTCCACCACCCCCACTCCAGTATGTTTTAAGAGATGGGATTTCACACTGCACATGGAAGATAAAAAGTCATGGTAAGCACCTTGATTCAACTATGCAGTGTACCTCCTTGTGCTGTGGTTAAAACAAGTCTCATTACGTAAAGGATAAATCAAGATCCTAAGTACTTTTTCACTTCTGAATGAACTACAGTCCAAGATATGAACATTCTGTATTTGACATTTCACTTGAATACCTGTTGTATTGGCACACTATGTTTCTGCCTGACCCCTCTGTCTCTATTCTGATGTTACAAATTCAGTTTTATCAGTGTTCTTAGGTCCAGAACAGACATTTTTTTCTGTGAATTCTCAGGGTTTCCTTTATGTACCACTTACTACTGCCTCACTCACCATTTTCCACCTGGGTACGTGAACTGATATAGTACATATCAGACAGCAATACGTGTAAGACTTGAAACACATTTTGTGAAATAAAAGGAGGTCATTGTCCCATTGTACTCATCCCTCATTAGACCCATTACAGAGTACAACGCCCCGTTTGGTATGTACCTCACAAAACAGCTGGAAAAGCCACAGAAACACTTCACTAAAAGAATCACAGGCCTAAAGCAGATGCTCTATGCTGACAGTCTAAAAAAACTCCATCTATATTCTGTGGCATATCGTCTACTCAGAGGCGATCTCTGCTTAACATACAAGGCCATGTCAAACCCTGAGCTGTTGGACATGTTCCACTTAAAGAAATCCCAATCCCTCAGAGCCACACGCTCCAGGGATCTAAACTTTGTCATCACAATGAGCAAAACATGCTGGAGGGATACGTTCCTGACCCAGAGACTCCCCATACTCTGGAACAGACTGCCCATACATGTCAAGCAGAGCGCCTCCTTGGCCCTCTTCAAAAGGAACCTTGATGATTGGATGGGAGATAGGAAATTCACCTCAGGGATCACGTCAGTCGCCCTGCTAGACAGGGGTCCAGGGAAGTAAATATTGAGGGAAGAAATATGCAGGGAATTGCTATGACTAGGCTTGTATAGGCCCTAGGGCCGATAGCCTAGTACCAACCTATAAACTTCAATAAAATCATGGAAACGCTGCCTGACTCAACTTTGACTCATTTTACCAGAAGTATAGTGACTACATGGTGATCACACACACACAGCTTACTGTGCTAATAATCAAGAACCAATTTGTAACCATAAAACAAGATCTTCACTTCCAAATACTTAAGGCTGATGTTCACATTTCCCCTTTCTTTCAAGCCAGAAATTATGGGTCCAACATTTCTTGCCCTTAAAGCACTACCTCTTTTTTCTGTTTGTGTACTCCCTTGTGCCAGCATTTAAAATATTCTACATCCTTACACTTCTCAATAATGTGGCTCCCAACGCAGCCCTCAACAGAAAAATATCATTGATTTGTGAAAATGCACTAATCCTCCCAAAGAAATTTCCACCATTTCATCTAAACCACCTCTTTAACAGTTCTCTTACTCTATCATCTGCTCCCAGATAAGACAGGCATCAGTGACTCAGCAGACAGCATTCTCAAAAACGTTTTCCATATGCATACAACCAAACAGATAAACTTTTGCCTTGACACTTTACATTCCCCATTTTATTTTGGATCCTCACCATATATTTATGTCCTCAAATTACTCTGTGAATCCAAGAAAAGCACAGCAGTTTAGTTGAACACGTCAAACTGCAGACATTTTTTCCACTTGATGACAAGTTTCAAACACCTGTGTCAACTCTAGGGTCACATAACCTCATTTAGATATGAAAGGTCTTTGGCCATCCAATTCATGCCCACAGTAACAGGGAATAACCTGAACTCCTTCATTACAACACAACTTCTGAGGAGCAATGTCTACTCCACCTTTGGTTTATGCTCAACTTTTGAAAGCAAACACACTAAAAAAGGTCAACCTTAATCACTCATTACTTTCACTATCTTGCTGTCCCTAGCAGCTATACTCCTTAATATTGCTTAGTTTTTACACCTTAACGTTCTTCCTTCCAGATCAACACAGCACTACAAATAAAAATAAAGTGAAAACTGTTGCATCCAAGAGCAAGCAGCTTGTGACTCTCAGGAAAGAAAAAAAACAAACATTACGAGAAACAATCTTGTATGGTTATAAACAAAAAAGCGGTCTTTATGGACAGTGGGTGCTTTTGTCTGCTCATGCACATTTCTTCAGACCAAACTGTTGAAAAAGAATGAAAAAGTTTAAACAGATCACGGACATCTAACTTGTGTTGGTTGAACAGTTCCAGGAGAACCAAAAGACTTGATATCAATAATGCTCTCTTCACTGTGCCCCGAGACACAAACTCATAACTGGAGGGCAGTCAGAATAATTAATGGTCCATGGCCTAAACGGAGTAATGTGTAAAAGGTAAGGCTGGCTTGATGTGCAACTTCGTACCAGTCTTAAGTACAACCATCACCAATGGTGGTTTCATTAACAGAAATAACAAAGTAATTGTAGTTTGCAGAATTTACATTGCCATTTTACCTTTTTTCTTTCCTCTACTAACACTCACCTTCAACAGCCAACCTGAGTACTGCACCATACAATTTAAAAGACAATAACTTTGAAATTACTCCAGTAAGAGGTAGGAGTACAGTTCAGAAAAGCAATGGAATGGCTAATCTACAGCATTTTGTTTAGACTGTACAAATAGACCAAAACACCTACCATTTTCAATATAAACCACCAATCATCTCCAATCCAATGTTTATTCTTTTGAATATTAATATTCTGCCTCGTCAGACTTATGCTGAGCTACATTAGTAAATGAGCCTCCACCCCAAGCCTGGTGGCACGGTATCTTCTGGTTGTGAAAGGCACTGGCAGGTTGAAGTAGTCAGGGCTGTGCTAAGCTGAAAGCCACACCAGACAGAAAATATTTTGATGGCTTTATCTGGAGTCCTCTTTCTGAACTGCATATTGTAATTATTCACAAGCCTTGTTGCAGATACCAAGCTTCATTGTGAATGTTTTGGAATGTTTTCAGAAATTCAGCTAGTACTTCTCCTTCTTTTAGGATGGCCCAAACAGTAAAGCCTCCTACACGTTCCAGAGTCCTCAAACTTTGCCATTAACTATATGCTTAAAACAATTTTTCATCATTACTGCAGTTACTCATCTATAAACACTTACATCTACTACTCACCAATGTTCTTCAAAGACCTGATCATTAAATAATATGAATCTATACTGTCTAAATGTTTTAACACCTCATGTCTTTAATGTACAAGGTGCATGCTACTTTTCCCCAGTGCAAGTACATCTAACCTACTTAATGGTACAAAGACTTTTCTTTGTTTTCTGCATTCTGAAGCTTTCATTTTATGTGTTAATTGTGCCTGGTGGTTTATTCAGTTATCTATTTTCATGGGTGACCCAGGTGCACCATCTGGCTGAATGACTTACTCAACAGTTACGCAGCAGGCAGATGAAGGCACAAAGGAAATCAAAGACAGGACTACAGGATGGAGCCTGTTTGCATTAAACTGCTGTTCTTTCCATGCCTCCCCTGTAAATAGGCTGAGTGGTGAAGTCCCAGCCATAAGAATAATATTGCAACTTAAGCAACTCCCCTCCTTCCTACAATAACTTACTATAAACATCAAACCCATGCAGTCTTGACTGCTTCATTTGTCCACAACATTCATACTGGTCCGACATTTTTTTTTGATTTACCAACTATTTATGTCAAGAATTTCAAAGACTTTTATGAAATGCTTCCTGGCAAAAGGCAATATACCCCTTTTCTACTTGCCACTAGTAACTTAAGTTCCCATTTTTCTTCAATGAAACTCTGTTCAAATTCATATATTTCCTCTGATAATTCACGTATAAACACGACAGGCTGCATTCTCTTGACCCAGTTGTATTAGAGAGTTAAAAAATGGTTATTGCCTTTTTCTAAATCCAGTTCTACCTACCACAGTTGAAAATCTGGCAACTACCTTCTCTTGACTTAGTCCTACCTACTTCCATTAAAAACACAGGTGAATGTTTTCTTTACCCACTCCCACACATTTCTATTAAATAATCTCCATTAAAAATGGCAAATACTTCTATTAAACAATTCCAGCCAAACTCCACTAAATATAACCTGGTGGCTACCTACTTTTAACTCACTCCTGTCCATGTCCATCATACCTCTCAACTGTACAGATTTTCACAGAATGTCCAGATGTTTGCCTCATATTTTGGTCCGTTTCTCATAAAATTGTAGTTTTCTGGCAAACCACTGAAGACTGAATTCAGAATATAGTGGCACCCATTTGTGTTTCTGATTTAATATCCTTCAGAAAATTCATGTTAATGCAAAACCTGTTATTCTATCTACTTTCTAAGTTTATAAGAGCAATATTTAAAAAGTGCCCCTATGTTGGGGCCTTTGTCCAGATTTCTTGTTCTAAGAGGTTGAGAGGTATGATGCCCATTAAAATATGTCTGCATAACTAACAGTGTTCTTCTGAGTATGGAGAGTAAACTTTAACAAAAGAAAGAGATTTTAAGTCTCAAATGAGATTGAACATTCTGAATAATTTCAAATAAAAAAATCTCAGTGATCTGCTTAAACCAAACATAAAAACTTTATGCAAGCATTTTTTCACTGATGCTCAATTTTTTAAATCTGTCAATGCCAGTTTTCATACCCAGAAATGAAAAAACTCTTCTCATTAGAATCACTTCAGCTCAGAAAAAAACAAATAAGTAATACTATTATTTTTCCCCAAAATCATAACATTTGGAAAGATAAAATGCACACATATTCAACAGTTTCAGAATACAACAGGCTTTCAAGAAAGGTTTGTGCAAGACTAATTTTACGATGAACCTAATTGTAAAGTTTCAGCATTCTAATCATAGGTTCCCTCAAGCTCATTGTGTTTTTGCCTAATTCCGACAACTAATGCTTACTGTTTCATGCTTCTGTCATACACGTATAAGAAGTGGGACTAATGTGCGATGTATGGGCAAGATACAGTCAGATACTAACATGTGAAAAGGGAAAGCAGGAACCACACAAGTGATGCAGCACAACAAAATCATACAAGCTGCTCACCTCTTCAAATATCCAAATACATTGCACTACTTTGTCATGTACTCCATTTCTATATCAAGGGTTAGAGAAAACAATTTGGCACTTTTACAAAAGTGTCATAGAACGTAAAAATAAACAAAGACATGCAGGCGTGCATATATCTCACACACACGTAATAACACATCAGGGCATGTTTTGGAAATTACCACATCACCACGGCTTTGAGGGACAAGCCTAGCAGATACCTAATAACACAGGTTGAGGCACATGCTGGAAAAGTATAGTTGTTTAAGAACTTACTATAACAGTAGTTGATGTTCGATACTACCACAGTGATCAATTACTAACCTTTGAGATATCTCATCAGGATACCAAAGCTATCTTTCTCTCGTACAGCATGTCCAATGTATGACCAAAGCACACCAAGCTTATGAGGTATATAAGGGATGTATGGGCACAAATTATCTCAGGACTTTCTTGTCCCAGACCAAAAAGTCAGGAAAGCAAAGACAAGGTGTCATTAAAAAAGTCATATAGGAAGTCAGGAGGGATGCAATAATGAAACAGTAAGCGGTCTGACATGTACTGTTATGGCAAGTTCTTACAGAACTATACTATGTCTTGGCTATGACCAAAGATGCAGCATTGCTGATCTTTGGGAAGAGTCCCAAACATACCTCTCAACCACCTAGTGCAAGAAAATGTGTGTGTGTGTGTGTGGGGGGGCAAAAATAGGAACATAATTTTAAATATTGCTCTTATAAAAACTTAGAAAGTTGCTAGAATAAACAGGGTTTGTTTCAACATACATTTTCTGAAGGATCTGAAGTCTGAAACTCAAATGTACGGCATTTTCTGAAGGATTTGAAGTCTGAAACTCAAATGTATACCATTATTTACTAACATAAATCCTCAGATCATCCCAGTGATTTGCCAGAAAACTACAGATTTTACGAGGAACAGACCAAAAAATATAGGAGCCAAAAATCTGGATATTCTGCGGAAATCTGGCAAGTTGAGAGGTATGGTCCCAAAACATTCCAAGGGTAAATGGAGGAGGAGGACTGAAGCTAGAATCTAAGACTTCTTGTAAGACAGACCTAGCAACCTCTACTAGTCCTAGAAATGGCATGAATTTTGTAATGTAATTTGTAAAGGTATATGCAGAGGACCAAGTAGCAGCCTCTACTGCAGTACTAGCAAGATAGTCTTCCAGACAGTAAACTTTCACAGTAGAAACAGGCTCAAAAGGGGAAGAGTCAATTTTTCCAAGACATAATTCAGGTCCCAAGGAGAAAGGATGGATTTTCTAGAGGCATGAGGTGAAGGACACCTTCTAAAATGTAAACATGAAGGCAAAGGTGGATCAAAAAGAAGCCAGGCAGAAATGGCTGACAGATGTTCATTTGGAAAAATATGACCGCTCTGATTTGAGCAGCCATCAGAAATAAGACAGAATGATAGTAATTCCCACTTGATAAAGGTCCTTTTTCCTTCCAAGCACTAACTAGAAATAAGAGTTTCTGGAGGCAGGTTTCTTAGCCTCCTGTAACACCTGTAGCACACCCTCTGAAAACTGGTGCCTAAAAAAGGTATTAAAATACAATCATCCAAATGTTTGGAATCAGAGTCTGGAAATTTAAATGAATTAGATAGTCCTTTTGTGGTGTGAGCAAGTTCTAATGACTGACCTAGGCCAGATAAAGAAGGGGAACCAATATTGTCTGGACTAGGATGGATTCACCAGCAAAATTTTTGGCTTGCCCTTTTTGATTTTCTGGAGAATCTTGGGAATCAGAGGAAGGAGAGGAAAGTACAAACGAATCCCACTTTCACGAAATGACACGGCATCCATTCTCCAACCTTCTTGGCATGAAATCCTTGATCAAAACAGCCTAAGCTATCTGTTCTGGTTGGAAGCAAAGAGCCTTTTCTGATGGGCAATCTGCATAAAGACATCTGGTTCAAATCTCATTACGGTCTGCTTAGCTCAAGGAATGAACTTTACTGTTTCTTGAGGGAATGTAAACTGCTTGATGAAACAGACTGTGCAGTACAGCTATGTACCAAACAGTCACTACCAATCTGCAAAAGGGATATGATCTTATCCCTCCTTGTTTATGTCCCACACGATTGTGGTGTTGTCTATAAATATCCAAAGACTGCCAGGAGACTAGAGGTTATGCAAAGATTGAAAAGCTAGAATTACTGCTTTCATTTCTCTAATATTTATGTGGTCCTTCCCATCCTTTCTGGATCATATACCGTAAACCTTTACATTCATGGAACAGGCTCCCCAGGCTAGGTCTGAAGCATCTGTAGACAGAGCATGGCCAGGGGAGGAACTAGGAAAAAGCACTCACTGCTCCAACTACTTCATCCCTAACCCCACTGGCATCAGTCCCGTCATTCATTACCATGCTTCCAGACTACTACAAAATCTACCAATCAAAATCCTGCATCAATGTTCTACTGCAGTATTTACTACCATCATCTCCCACACTAAACTAGCTGAGCAAGGACCACCACTTGCCAATGGTGCTTTTACATGATCTTCCCTTACAGCCACATAATTAAAACAGCACATCTAGTACTTAATCTTTTTACATACCCTCCAAAAACATTTAAAAAACAATACGTTTCTTTTCTTCCCCAAACAAATCTTTAGTGTTTTACTGCTGTGGCACAGTGGAACCCATTTCTGCATCGGGTCACAATAAAAGGTAGTGAAATAAATACATCAGGCTCTGAATTCTGCCAAGAGCACTCTTCTCAGTTCCAAAACTACCTCCTTCTGTAGTTCATATGAGGTTACCTGCACTGGTAATATATTTAAATATGCTTAGAAAAATTTATTAGCACCTGTAGTAATGTAAGCAATAAAACTATCTACAGTATTCCACTTGCATATCTTAATATTTTACAATTTTGTCTTTTGTTGCATCACTTGTCTCTATCTGTAGATGCTTTAATAACCATCTTTTCCTTAATTAAATTATCCGCCATCTTCAAACTAAAATCATCTAGTTTTTACTTTTTTCTACTTAACAATTGTAGTGAATGATTCCATGTGAACATTATTTTCTCAAATTCTTCGGGGGCACATTTTTCCAATGTTTCTCAAATTTAATTATTATTTATTTATTTGCATTTGTTTACAGGGAAGGTCCACGGAGCCTAGATAAGCCCATTTTCAGTGGACGCCTGGGGAGAAAAGCTCCACAAGAAAGTAACCATTTCCCGATCCCCACTATAGTGCAATCCACCCCAGAATGTCGAATGTGCAATGAGCGAATCTCACTGTGCATTCGCTCATTGCACATTCAAACCGTTTTCCGTTCGGCATTTGCAAACTTTGCAGACTGCCTTTTGGACATTTGCGGTTCGTCCTTGTGCAATACGCACATGTAATGGTAAACCAATTTAGATAGGTAGGTATTTCACAGTAGAGGGCACAGGAAGTTGTAGGGAGACAAAATAAGGAAAACAGTAAGTTGTAGGACAAAGGCTGAAATAGGGAGAGTGTTAGTTAAGGTGAAAGGAATGGAGAGTAAAGGAGGGAGTCAGGTTTTCAGAGATGAAGTGTTGGTGCATGTACATTGCCATAAGGGAGAGAGATGTTGATTCAGGTTTATATAGATATATATATATATATATATATATATATATATATATATATATATATATGTAGGTAATTGGATTGTTAGTGGTCCTGATTGATGGTGGGAGACAGTGTTCCACAGTTTGGCTGTAGTAAGAGAGTAAAGCATTTGGCCAGCAAATACGTTTGTTTTTTCTACTTTTAGGCGCAGCTAGTGTTCAGATCTTAGAGGTCAAAATGGAGAGATGAAAAGTCAGCAAACAAAGGAGAGTAGTAGTGCTGAAATTGAATTCATCCTCAAGTCTTGGTCAGTACCTTCACAAAGTGGACCCTGTTTTCTACAATAATCTCACCAAGGCGACACCGATATATAGACTGTATTTATACAGTACACAATATGGACAGAAGTAGGTCAAAAATGAAAAAAAGACAGCTGGGTGCACAAGACCCAGGATAAAAAAGTGCCCAATCCTGGCAGGTGCACTGGTGCCAGGACTGGAAAAAATGACAAGTGTAGAATCCTCAAAACACAGAAACATTCCTACAAGGGCGCCAGGCCAGGCCCATGGGGAGGATGGCCCCTCTGTTGTAGAAGGAAGTAGCAGTCCACAAAAACTGAGAGAGTAGACTATTGAGGATAAGAAATAAATTATGCATTGTTACTATTATGCAAAAAGTCCAGAATTTCCAGACACAAGGTTTACAAAAAGATTAAGAGATAAATTAGAGGAAAGAAAAATACTTCCGCAAGAACATCTGTCAAGCTTCAAATGAAAATCTGTGGTCATTAATACAACAAATTATTGAAAAACAGTATATTGACCAATAATCTTTGATCTGTTTGGAAAAACAAGCATCTGAAGAAGTGTGAAAATATAAACAAAATCTATATATTTTTGAAAAGTATAAAAGCAAAATATAGACATGGAAAAGAAAGATTTAATATAGTGCAATATTTATGCAAAGGTAAAAGCCAAATTAATCAACTTAAAGAAGGCAGCCCCAAAGATATTCGAAGAGAAATACAACCAAAGGCACCCAGGCATGGAAAATTTCACAATAAAAAAATATCACAAAGTGGGAATGTAGAAAAGCAGATTAGTAAAGTTGCCTGCGAAGTGAAGGATTTGATGCAGAAGGTCTAACACAGGTTACATCACAGCATGATGGAACGAGTCCCTAAATTAAGGAGAAACAGGAAGTTCAGGAGACGTCTGAAGAAGAAATATGGATATGGGAAAGAAAGACAGTTAATATGGTGTATCTATTTAAAGGAGAAACCAAAACTAATAAATACAAAAAGAGCAGCACCAAAGATATTTGAAGAGAAATACAGGCAAAGGAATCCAGACATGGAAAACTTTAAAATACAAACAATAAAAATACAAAGAAAAGCTGAAAAGGAGATCAGTAATGGAGGAGTTAAAGAAAAAGAAACTGAAGTTATGGAGTACCTCCAAAGTGAAGGATTCAGTGTAGAAAATCTAATTCAGAAAGCACCACAAAATGACAGAGCAATGGAACTCCAAATTAAGGGGAAACCAGTGGAATGGGAAGCAATTGGTCAGGTGCCATATGAAGATATTTTGGAGCCTTCCACAAGAAACGTGTGTAAACATTTACTTGAAGTTGGATGGCAAAGGAAGGAACAGGAAACTGACACAGTTAATGTTGAGGAGCAATAGGCCAGTTAGTTCTCATATAGGTTCATAGGTTGGTACTGGGCTATCTGCCCGAAGGCATATATTAGCCCAGCCACATTGTGCGGTATTCACTGCCCCTTTAGTAGTTCCCTAGACCCTTGTACTAGCAGCTAGTACCCTTGGCCCCTATCTAGTAGTGCTGTTGGTGTGATTCCCGGTGTGAACTTTCTGTTACCCATCCACTCATCAAGGTTCCTCTTGAAGAGAGTGATAGTGAGGGGCTCTGTCTTATGTAGATCGGGACCCTGTTCCATAGTAAGGGAAGTCTCTGCGACGGAAATCTATCCCTCCAGCATGTTCTATTCATTGTTGTGTTGAGGTTTATATCCCTAGAGCATGTAGCTTGAGTAGATTTGGTTTTGCTAAGATGGAGCATGTTCAACAATTCTGGGTTGGACATGGCTCTGTACGTTAGACAGAGATCGCCTCTGAGAAAGCGGTATGCAACAGAGAACAGTCTTAGCTTTTTCAATCGTGCTGCATAGGGCAACTGTTTAAGGCCAGTAATCATCTTGGTTAGGTACCTTTGTGGTCTCTCCAGCTGCTGGAGATGTCTAGCCAGGTACATTCCAATTGGTGCATTGTACTCAATAATGGGTCTGAGGGAAGAGTAGAGGGGCACCATTACATCCTTAGATCTTGATGCGAACCCTTTCGTGATCAAATGGGTCACATAGAAGGATTTTCTAACCACTTTGGCAACATGGTTATCAAAGGAAAGCTGACTATCTACTTGGGTCCCTAGATCCCTTATTTCTTCAGATTTCAGGGGATTACCTCCTCTGTTGTAGTTTGTGGGTACTCTGTTTTTTCCAAAGGGGATTACTACGCATTTTTTTGCATTTAGCTTGAGACCATGGCTTTGACACCATGCATCAGTCTCATTTAGGCCCTTCTGGAGGATCTCCATGTCGGCTGGAGACTCTATTATAGCACCCAGTTTGCAGTCGTCCGCAAACAGCCCTTCCGTGCTTGCCTGTACTTCTGAGAAGTATATGCCAAACAGGAGGGGCCCCAGGACAGAACCCTGAGGCACACCACTCGTTACTGGTCTGGATTCGGACATAGATCCCACTACTCTTACTTTATGGGATCTGAGAGCCAGTTTGCGATCCATCTTGTGACGCAAGGGTTTATGCCCAGGCTGGTGAGCTTATCAATAATACCTGAATGGGGAATGGTGTCAAATGCTTTAGCAAGGTCAAGGTAAGCTGTGTGTACCTCCTTTCCCTTATCTATAGCCTGAGTAACTGTCTCAAAGAAATCCACCAGGATCAGGAGGCATGATCTGCCCTTGAAGCCGAACTGCATGGGGTCCAGCAACTGGAGGTTCCCAATCTCTCCATTTATGAGTTCCATAATGATTCGCTCCATAGCCTTACAGATCAGACTCGTCAGGCTTATTGGTTGGTAGTTCCCAGGGTCAGTTGTGGCCCCACCCTTGTGTAGCGGGACCACCATTGCCGTGCGCCATTCTATGGGCACATATCCTGTGGAGAGGCTGAGACTGAACAGGGTATTAAGATGCGGGGTTAATTCCTTTTGGAGCTCGTGTACGTCACAGCCTGGGACACCATCTGGTCCCATGGAGGCAGTGTTTTCAGCTTTAGATAGAACCTTGTTAACAAATGTATCAGTAATAAATGGACTTACACAATCCCCTAGAATGGTAATAGGCCCTGTAGGTGGTGAGGGGGGGGGGGGGAGAGAAATTTGCACTGAACCAGTCAACCAAGATGTTGGCAATGTCAGAAGGGTCAGTGTATTTTGTTCCATTTTGTACTAGCTCAGAACAGACCTGAGCGTTGCCATTTAGGTTTTTGACGTAGCCATAGAAGGCCTTATGGTTATCCTTGGCAACTTTCTTTTCAAAATTAGCTTTAGTTGACTTGATGAGGGCCCTCAATTTCTTACTAATGCTGATCAGGGATGATTTTTCTACTTGAGATTTGGCCTTTTTTTATACAAAGTTTGCTTATGGCCGGGGTCCACCAGACTGGTTTCTTCTTGCTTGAGGAAGGAGTCTTGGTTTTATTTGGGATAGCACGGTCCATGCAATCCTGAAGATGCATATAGAGTGCCTTGGTGTAAGATTCCACATCCTGGATATCATTATCCTACTGCAAGGGAATAGTGAAGCTTTCCACTTCGGATGCAAGTAGTTTGAAGTTTGCTTTGGAAAGGTTTTTGACTATGGTTTCTTTGATTGGGGGAGGTGGAGGAGTGAGGATGTCCAGGGTTATCAGTTTGTGGTCGGATCTGACCAAGGAGGGGGTGATAACAGGTGTGGTACAATGGGCGCCCATATTTGTGATGATTAAATCCAATATGTTGTCCACTCTAGTGGGGGAACATACTAGTTGTTCAAGGGCATTTGAATTTAGAAATTCTATGAATCGCTGAGCATAGGAGTTGGAACACTGGTAGTTCGCCCAGTCTATACCAGGGTAGTTGAAATCACCCAAGATTATGGTGTTGGGTAGGACCTTTATATTTTCCAATGTCTCAAGGAATGCAGAGTGACCATCTTGGGACAAGGTGGGCGATCTATAACTGGCTACGACTTGAAATGTGGTTTTGCCTGCTGATAGTTGCGCATGGATGATCTCTGGGGCATCATGCTGCGCTACTAACCTGGAGATATGGGTATCCTTGATGAATATGGATACACCTCCGCCCTTTGTACTGCGATCTGGTAACTGAGGCCGGAAGGTATGATATGAATTGTAACCTGGCAGTGCCGGGGTGCTCTCGAGCCTTTAACCAGGTTTCCGTCACTGCACAAACATCGATTTTCTCCATGCTGAGGAGAGCCTCGAGTGTGTGCATTTTGAGGTTGAGACTTCTGGCGTTGAGTAGCATTACCCTTAGTTTTTGGTTACCTGTGCTGGTTATGGTGGTTGTTTTGTCCTTTGAACCTTGCCTAAAAAAGGCACTATGGGGACGGCAAGAGCCTTGGCCAGTATTCGAAAACCTAGGGGGTGACAGGTGCAACCCATCTCTGGCAAAACAGCGAGGCTTGTCTATCATGTCATCCCAGGCAGACAGACACTGGATCCCCTTAGAATGACACCAGAAGCTTAGCCAATTGTTGAAATTGATCATTTTGTCTTTGTATTGTGGTATCATTCTAGGTGAAGGTAGTATGCTACTCAAGGTCAGGGTCATACCAGCTTGGGCTACATGATCAGAGAGTGAGAGATATGACAGAGCAACAGATGGCACAGGATAAATTGAAGAGAATGTGCCACAGGAAGATACAACAAACAATATGCCCTCAGTTTAGAAGGAAATGAACTAAGAGAAAAGTTGCTTGACTTAACAGAGATAGACATATTAAGATCAGTGAAAGAAATAGACTGTAGATGGTCAATAAAACCCAGAGTCAGAAGTCTGATAAAACAAACGAACACAATAACTAGGACTTTCCATAGTGATCCATGAGATATAACAGACGTACACAGGATATATTACTGTGCAGCTAAATTAATAACTGATAAACGTTCTACCACAAGAACACAGGGTAGTGAGGTAGACAAAGGGAAGAAATTGAATACCATCATGGAAGTAACCAACAGAGAAAACTATAAAGGAACTAAGACAAGAAGTGTCACTGTTAGAAGAGTATGGAAGAGGGAACAGATCAAGAAAAATACATGATAAAAGCAATGTGCAGTATTAGAACAGATCAGGATCTATCATGCGCTATCGCAAATAAAATCTCAGCACAGATGGAAAAACTTAGAAAATACACAGATAAATATAAAGGAACAGTACAAAATAAGCAATTTACTGATGACCCAAAAACATTTTATACAGAATTGGGAAACAACGTAAAAGGAATTGAAAGACCACCCAAAAAAGTGTGCGTATGTATACATTGGAGAAGTATCTATGAAGATCCTGTGGAATATAAGGATGCTAAATGGATAGAAAAACTAAAAGAAAGAATAAGAAGTTTAAAGGTACAGGATATGAAATAGGATGAAGTAATAGCCAGAGAGATTGAAACAAAGTTAAGAAAAGCCTCATACTGGAAAACCCCAAGCCCAGAAGCAGTACCCAACTTCTGGTTAAAATTATTAACATCTTTGCATGAAGATTTAGCCATAAGTAAGAACTATTTATATGTGCACCCAGAAGAGACACTAACCTGGCTAACAGGAAAAACAATGCTCCTACTTAAGAGTGAACTTGCAAGCTACCCTAAAATTATAGACCAGTAACTTGTCTTCAGACGACGTACAAACTATACACTGGAATTGATGCTGACAGTCTATAGACATTTAGAAGAAAACTCAATTATGACAACAGAACAAAAGGGCAATAAAAGAAAGTCATATGGAACAAAGGGTTATTTGCTGTTAAACAACGTCATGGTGGAGAACTATAAAAAGGGGAAGAATTCAAGTATGGCATGTACGGACTACAAAAAAGCATATGACAGTATCCCACTATCATGGATAAAAGACTGCATAAAAATGTATAAGATACACCCTATACTGATCGACTACATTACAGTGACCATGAAACAGTGGCAGACCACTTAGCAATTAAGCCATGATAAAGGACAAATTATTATTCAAGGGATAAAACTTCAAAGGGGGATATTTCAGGATGGCTCTCTGTCATTGTTGCTATTCAACCTTGCCCTTAACTCATTAAGGTGTCTACTTAACAACTTAGGTCATGGCTATATTTTACCTCCTAGAAAACAACAAAAAGTGTAAAGACTTCTCAGCTTCTCTTTGTCGATGATTTGAAATTGTATAGCTCAGACGAGGAACTGAAAGTACAACTGCAAGTTGTCAAAACTTTTTTCAGATGATCTAAGAATGTCATTTGGTCTTGATAAATGTGCAAAAGCAACCTTTAAAGCAGGAAAACTACAGCACCAAGAAAACATCAGTTTGGGACAAGAAAGTGATATAAAAACTTGAGCAAGAGGGAGTGTATAAATATTTGGGAATTCATGAAGGAGGAGTACTTTAGAAGACTTAAATTAATCCTGAAAACAGGGCTGACATATAGGAACAAAAGCCAAGCTATAAATCAATTTGCCCTTCCTGTCCTAACTTACAGTTTTTGGAGTGATTGACTGGCCCCAAAACGTGTTGGACAGATTAGATACGAAAACAAGAAGGATGCTTCATGCTCACCAAATTTATAAAAATCAATGCATACCAAGATTATATATCCCCCATTCCGAAGGAGGGATGGGCCTCCTTGAAATTGATTACATGTACAGATCTGCAATCTTGGGACTCCACACATATCTGGTGACCTCACAAGACCTAAATGTAGTGAAAGTTTTGAAACATGAGGCGAATAAATCTAAGATGACATCCCTGCTTAGGCTAGCAGAAGCATATCGGCAACAAGCAGGAATGGAAATCAAACCACAAGTGGATAAACAGGCAGCAATTGAATGTGCAGAAAAAACGCACAAAAGAGAGAATATAAGGTGAAGGACCAGATGAGAAGCCAAGAAATGTGGAAAATGCATAAATATAGTTGCATGTATAGAAAACGTCTGGAAGAACCTAATGTTAAATCAGGAACGAATGCAGGAATAGTTAAGGGGAAGCAAATTCAAATCAAGAGATGAAAGGTTAATACTGGCAGAACAAGATTGTAAACCATGTACACAGCCCACCAAGTCCACTGAACATGTGGGAGAAACAGAAAATTTTAGATTTTGTAAAACAGAACTGGAAACAGTTGCACACCTCGTTTCGACATATAAATGACAGAAGAACTGCATAATGAAAGGCATAATACTGTGGTGAGACTGTGCAAACATTATGGCAATGAAGTGGCTGAAAAAAACTGGAAACATGAGCCAGAAAGCATCATAGAAAATGATGAAGTCTACATCACATGGATCATCCATTACCAACAGTTCAAAAGATAGAGCCAGTTTAGAACATGTAGTGATGAGCAGTGGTGGGAAGAGTGTTTTGCAATGGTTGCGAACTTAGCAATTTTATTGTAGCACATCTCAAGTTTTGATGTTGAAGAAGAATGAATGAATGATAAGGAACGGGCCGTCATATAAGACAGAGGGTAGTAGGAAGGTGGTGGCCAGTGTTTTTTTTGGTAGAGTGGTTGAGGAATTATTTGTACCTGTACAGCATGCCACGTTTTTGGTGTGTTTATTTTTTATACCGTTTTGTATGTGCAGGTCGAATATGAGGTTTTCATCTATGATTATGCCTAGTAGTTTTGTATAGGAGACAACATCTATGGTGGTATTATTTGGGGCCTGAATGGAGAATGCATTCTTATTTAGAGAAACTGTTTTCTTTGGGGTGAAAAGCATGAGTTTTGTTTTGTTGTGGTTTAGGGCAAGACTGTTGCTGTCCATCCAGGTTTCAGTGGTTGTGAGGGCTCTTTGGGTAACTTGTTAATAGTTCAGTTATGGAGTTAGCAGTACAGATGATGGTGGAGTCATCCACATATTGGATTATAGATCCTTGAGTGAGGGTGGTATGAAAGTTGTTGATAAAGATGCTGAAAAGGGGTCCTAGTATGGAACCCTGGGGGGCACCTGTGGTTGTATTAAGGAATGGAGAGAGAGAATGCTACCATTTGGTATAATGTCTATTTGCGAGGTAGCTTGTGAACCAGGTTGGGGGGGGGTGAGATGCCTATGTTGGAGAGGTTTGATGAGTTTTGATAGGAGAAGAGGGTGGGAGATCGTATCAAAGGCCTTACAGAGGTCAAGAAATAGAGAGGAATCAATTTTACCTGTGTCTCAAGCCCAGTTAACTGTATCCAAGTAGTCTCAAGCCCAGTTAACTGTATCCAAGTAGGAGATGAGGGCAGTTGTGGTACTGTGGCCTGGCATGAAGCCATGCTGGGTGGGGGATATCATATGCTTGTGAAGCAGATAGTTGAGAATTTGAATGTGGATGCATTTTTCCAGAATTTTAGAGACTGGAGAAAGGACTGAGATAGCACAGACATTTCCAACTTTTGACCTACTTCTACCTAAGTGCAAGAGGATGTATGCTTTTTTCCAGATGTTGGGTACACAGGAATCTTTGATAGACCTGTTAAAAAGTATGCTGATAAGGTAAGCAATGGAGTTTGCAACTATTTAAAAATGTGGGTGGTAGGTTGTCAGGGGCAGTAATGAAAGATCTGAGCTTAAGGAGAAGTTTATTTATAGTTGTAGTGGGTATGGGGGAAAAGGAAAAGCTAGGTAGGTAGGGTGTGTAGTGATTTGCTGAGAGGACTGATTAGAAGTGGAGGTATCATCAGAGTTTATTTGGGGAAAGTGGCAGTCAGGTTGGATACAGTTTTGATGAAGTAAGTGTTTAAGAGGGTGGCTAATTCTGTAGGTGATTTATCAGGATTAGGACAAGTACTCATTTTTTGATCCTAGGTTTAGTAGAGAACTGATAGAATTCGCCAATTGTTGTGGGTCTCGTCTATGGTGACTTTGTAGATGTAAGTAGTGTGCTTTTTATCTTTAATTACTAGATGCTTAACCTGATTGCGAAGTTGTTTGAATCGTGGTAGATGTGAGGGTTTTGTTTTATTTTTCTGCCACGGTTTCCAGACTTTGTCCCTAGGAGTCATAAGTTGTTTAGTGGGTGTGGTAAGCAAATTGGCATGAGTGGTTTTTACTCTTTTTTTTTTTTTTTTTTTGCCGGATATGTGCTAGATTGTTTAAGATCTCGAGGAATGCCGAGTTGAATAACTCAACAGCCTTATCTAGGGGAAAGATATTTAGGGCCTCCCAATTGAGATTTGACAAGATTTCATTAAAGGTTGTTGAGTTAAAGTGAAAACTTCTTGTTGGCTTATATTGGTGTATATTTGGTGCTGAAGTGGCTTTACGTAATATACAGGCAGGGAGGTGGTCACTAATGCTGTTGGGTAGTACGCCGGCTGAGGAAATATTGCTTGGATTGGAGACCAAGATCCAGTCCACAACAGACCCATTGTTATGGTTTTTGTTTGGTCTAGTTATGCTGTGAATTAGTTGGGTAAAATTGTACAAGTTAATGCTGGAGTAGGATTTTGGTGGAAGGCATCAAGCCAGTCAATGTTGAGGTCACCCAGGATGATAGTTTCGTTGTCAACATTATTTGATATCCAAGTAAGAATTTCTTCTAGTACAGGAATGTTACTGCCAGGGGGGAATGTAACAAGGCCAAGCCTTTGGTCAACTGCTGCCCTAGTCAAAAGGGCTCCACAGCTTACCTCCCACACCACCTAGTGCCTCCATCCTGGTCTACCCACACCATCCAAATTACTGGAAAAGCACCCCTGCTAGAGAGGCGCCATAGGCAGCCATCTAGTTGGCCTATGCTTAAGGATGGCTGTGTGTACAAGGACTATGATGCACACATTTTTGCAGTTTAGTTTTAGGAAGAAAATTCAATCTGACCTTAGGAAGGTATATCCTGGGGGGAGGAATTCACTGTCCTTTATGTAGGGTTTTAGCCGTGTTTCAGTGGCTACTATTATATCATATTTGCTGCAGGCTATCCAGGTGTGAAACGCTGATTTTACTTCTGATGTTTTGAAAGTTCAGAGTTGTTAGTAAAATGAATTAGGGGAGGAGAAAAGGCCAGGGTTTGGGTGAATGTCTCAGCATGGGGTAATTTAGAATGGTAGTTTAGCAAAATAGTGGGCAACTGTTTCCTTTTAGGAGTTGGTTTGGACATTTAGCAGAGAGATGCTGTGGGTGTTTTGTAGGGGTAGGATTTTTATTTTGATAAGTAGGGATATATTTATGGTGTATAGGCTAAGGCATATGTTACAGTAACATGCTAATGGCGAGATTTGTGAGGCTGTAGTTCTGGTAGGCTTTAATGGTTGATAACAGACTCAACAGCTATCCAACGCCTTAAGATAAAGAAGGTGACAGAGAATAAGAAGAGAATTGTATATGGGATGACGGACATGGTAGAGAGGATAAAATATTAGCACGAAAAATTAAGTTACTGGTAGTAGTGCAAGATTAAGTTAGTATGCTGGGTATGCATGTAAGATACTAGTGGAGCTACAGTAGAGTGAAATTAAAATATAATTTGGTTTACTAATTAGAGGATCTTAGTCTGGGTGGGGTGTTTCAGATGTACGTGAAATTGGTTGAAGAGGGGGAGAGGGTGGAAAGGGGTTAAGCTAGCAATAGGAGATTGGTTTAACAGTTAGATAGGGTGGAGTTGTGGCAAGTTAGTGATTGCAGATTTTTTTGCTAGGCTGCAGAGAGAGGGAGGGTGGAGTTATGGTAAGATACTGACGGGAGATTGAGTGTGATTGGTTGAGTAATGAGGGTGGATGAATTGGGGGTGTGAGGGAATGGGGGTAGGGTAGGGGAGCAGAGAGCCCGAGTGAAGCAAACCAAAAACAGGTTATTAGTCCGTCAGAGTGCAGGTAAGAAACTATGCGTACAATTTTCCCTTTTTATTTGTAATGTTATATCAATGTAGGTGCCACTCTGCCTGGGAATGTAGATAGTTAACAACCAATGTTAACGTGAGGAGTCACCTATTACTAAATACAATAGCCCTCGATAGTGTGCAAGCCACTCTTCTACAAATTACAATAAGGGGAGAATTTTTGTAAATTGTAAAGTTTGCACAATTTCTAATGTATTGATGTTGCCATGTTATAGTGTCTTCAATACCCTGGTTCCAGCCATAATGTGTGAACATGTTTCCAGATGTTTTGTAATGTACAGCTCACAGGTCAGCCATCTCTTTTTTGCTAGACTTTATGGGCATATTGCACGCACAGAACTCTACCTTGAATTGCCATCAGCCTTGCACTCATTTTCCAATTATCACTTAATCCATGTAGGGTCATAGGGCAACTGGAGTGTTCAATGGATGCAAAAGCATAGAAACTAATCCTGGAGGAGGTGCCAGTTGATTATACAAACGCGCACATGTGCACATACACCTCTTTAAACAATTTGGAAGATAGTAGATTCAGATACAGCATGTTTCTAGAATGCAACAGAAAACCGTACCACCAGGAGATAAACAATACAGACAAAAGGGAATACATGCAGACTCTGCACAGAAGGCAACCCATTCAAGAACTGAACTGTAAAACCAAGCACATCACACACAGAAAACAATCATGAACCACCAGTCATTCATCAGCCTTCCAGCTCAGTCTCACTTTTCCTTACCCACTCACTCTCACTTTTCCTTACCCACTCACTTCTCAAAGCTTGATCAAACACGTTGCTGTTGTTGTTTCTTTCGGCTTTTCCCAGTTAGGGGTCGCCACAGCGGAACTCCGGTCCGCTAATGATTGGCAGTTGATTTTTACGTACCGAGTTGCCAGCCCTGATGCACAACCTTCAACGAAGGAACGCCCATTCACGCATGTCTCCACACAGAAGACGCTCTAGCTGAGAGTCTAACAGGACAGCGTCTTACTGTGAGGCGACAACGCTACCGCCGCATTGTTGCTGTTCCAGCATTATCTGCAGTCGTCACTACAGCTGTGAGCTTCCTTGTATTCTTCTTCTAACAATCTTTGTAAGCTTTCATTTGAATCTTAGCACTTTTGTTGCTGTTACTGGTTTACTTTAGGAATCACTTCCATATATAATTGCTCTCAAAATGCTTCTGTTACTCTGAAAATGGGTGTCACTTGAGACAATTTTCTTCAAGGGTCAAAGCTTTTACTAGGTCAAGCTCTCAGTATGTCAACAAATAATGAATTAAATTCCATAATTGCAGTTGTTAATAAATAAATAAATATATATATATATATATATATATATATATATATATATATATATATTATATTATATTATATTATATTATACACACACACACACACACACACACACACACACACACACACACACACACACACGTCCATTTTAAGAACATTCATGCATCTTTCAGGCAGAGGAACACACAGTCTTACCAAACATTTTATAAGAATTTCATAAGCATAAAAACAGTTTGTTTCCCTAAAGGACAAAACACAACATTTTTTTTTGGGGGGGGTCTGCCAGTACCATAAAAACTGTACATGTTTTAACAAGGAGAATTCTCCTGAATTTTTTTTTTAAAGACTTTAAACATACAGTACTTTTGTAACATAGACATATAGGACTTCTGTAACATTCCAGCCTTAAAAACAGACTGCACTTATGAACTAAACTCCAGAAAAAATAACAATGGCAATTCCATAAAAAATACAATGGTGTTCACATGTCCGACGCCCAATTCATCCAATACCATTCTATCAAACTTAACGAACTACAGAGATTTTTTTGACAAAAGGAATTATAACAACCTTTGACAGGTGGCAAGTTCAGCGGTAGTTAAGTTGGGTGTGTTGCCCCCTGCATAGGGATGCGTGCTTAGCACTCCCCCCATGAAAAAGCCTAATGGAGTTCTGAAAAAATAAAAACAAAACAGGCTTCAGTGGTCTGGTTAATCAAATATAGCATATCCAAAAACTACAAGTTGAGAGAGGAGTGCAGGGTGCTTTAGGGTCAAAAGGGTTTCTCCCAGTTTCCTGTTTGACAAAGATTTTCTCCAAATAACCACAAGGACAGGCGAACTTTGCAAACTGTTACCTCTGTCCTTGTAAAAAAAAAAAAAAAAAAAAAAACAAAAATCCTTTTTGGAAGTCATATGATCTGAATTCAGGCAAATAACAAACAAGCTGTTCTCAGTCAACACAGGTCATGACAGGACATGGTGAAAACCACTGCAGGTCCCAGAACTATACAAGGCTTTGATTGTTAGGCAAAACCATTCTGGAATCATCCTGGAACATGATGCCCTTACTTGCCAAAGCAGCCAAGTAGTGTGAAAAATAACAGCAGTCAATGACTGAACTGTAAAACCAAGCACATCGCACACAAAATCATCATGAACCACCACTCATTCAGCCACCTTTCAGCCCAGTTTCACCTTTCCTAAACCACTCACTTCTCAAAGCTTGATCAACATGTTGTTCCAGCATTATCTGCGGTTAACACTACATACAGCTTGAGCGATCATCCTATTAAACAAAGTACTACTGGCTAGAGTAATGCATTATGCAGAACACTTCCTTTCAAGTAACTGCTTACAAGTAATCTTTACACTAACATCCAACCAGATGTTATAAAAACAAGAGAAGACTGACACATACACGCAGAGAATAGCCAGCATTCCTTAAGTAAACTTCCAGTTCAACCACTTCAATGAAAAAAGTCAAGTAGAAGCTTTTTCCCCAGAGTCTATGCACTGTGTAATGCTTCCTTTAATATACTGCACTGCACCAAGGCAAATAGATGCTAAACGAGAGCAAGTTGCCTATGTACCACTGTTGAAATTCGCCTATGTGTTCTGAAGGACAAACCACATCTCATTACTAAAATGCAAACGTATTTCAAGTTGTCAGACAAAAAAACTAATTTCCTAAAGCAAACTGTAGATTCATTTGCATAGCCATGTCAAACAATTCTCAGCATTTAATGGTATGTGGATGTGCAAGAAGGTGGCACAGAATCTCAACGGGGTAACTGCAGAGGCAGATGTGAACTAACCATCATTTTAAAAACAATGCTCTATAACAAATTACATATGTACTATCTGTACTGCATGACTACACTGCCAATATGACAATTTCAATTTAAAAAGTGGGACTGCACACTTGCCAGAAAGTGGTAAAAGCAACATTCACATTCACTGAAAGGGTTTAAGGCAAATCTAATACACTACAAGGTTTATCGAACTATCACAATCCAAGTATGATACACCCACTCACACATATATGAATCAGCTTTTAAAAAGGTACAGAAACTTAATACCAACATCCATCCCTTTACTTCTTGAAGAAAGGGGAAAAAAAAAAAAAAAAAAAACATGCAAACCCACAGCATTTGCTCCGTTTTCTAAAAATTACTTGGTTGCACACCAGATTTACATGCCTTACCTGTAATCTACAGAAAAATTAAATGATAAAACTTTCAATAAACCAAAGTGCACATCTATATATACTATAACTACTTTATGTCTACAAATGCAGGTAGTACCTGTGGATTTTTAAGGCTCTTAATGAAGCAATAACACAGTGTGAGGATACTTGACAGTGATCAAACCACTTTCTTCTTTTCTTTTCAATAACAATGCAACTCGCTGTTATAAAAAAATTGTTACAATGTTAACTATCTTTTCATCTCGTTTTTTTCTCCAGACAACATGAGCAATCTATCTTGATTTCATTTTTTATTCCAGCTAGGGAGGTCCCTATGCAGCTTTGGCTTCAACTACTACTTTGTATGTGTTTCATTAAACAACTCATCATTCTTTGGAGCTCAGTGGAACCTTAAAAGCATTTAGTAAACATACAGGAATACTACATAAACCACTTAAGAATTAATAAAGAATTCAAGTGGTACAGCAGGTTTTGTTTCAGGTTTACACAGTGTGGACTGTCTTTACCATTTTAAACCGGAAACATGTAAGATATACTTCAATTAAAAAAATGCTGTCATTAAAAATAGTCATTGCTGTAATACTGCAGAGATATGAAGGCAGTATAACTCTCACTCTTAGCTTGCCGTCAAGTAGTTCTTGCCATTTGCAGGATGAACACACAATCTTTATTAAACATGTAATGTAAACTGAAATATCCTACTTCCATGTCTGACCGAATCAGCACTCCACAGCAGGTGGATCATTTCCACTAGGACCAGGCGGTCACAAAAACTCCAAAATACTACTTTTTCTGAAAGCAAAAACAACCAGCGTTTCCCTTCATTTCTCAATTTACGATATAAACTTCACATAAGGATATGGCAAATGACCACATGAACTTATTCAGTGATTCAGGTTTATATTTTCAGCACTAAATAAAAGTAACTCCTTTCATGCATTTTAAAAACAAAATACTCTCTATGCAATATTCAGCACACAAAGTATCTTTAACAGAAAGGCTGAACAAAAAACAAAGATTACCTCTAACAACTTGAATTGACAGGTACTGGCTAGAGTCAGCTTTTTACAGCTAAATGGACAGAATTTCTTTAGAAACCTTTTCCTGGCAGCATGAAAGAAGAAGCTGTAGTTCACACACACAAACATATTTCATTAAAAACAGTAGCTTCAATTCAAGAGAGATTCCTGCGAGTGGGAAGCCTTACCACATGGTTACCCTAGATGTACAGACCACTGAGGTTTCCCACCAGCAGAAGCCTCAGTGCAGACAGCAGCCCTGCTGGCCAAGCTGCATGGTACTGAATCAATCAGGGAGGCAGCTATTGCTACAAGTGCTCCCCCGAAATGCCAGTAGCTCCTGATTCACATTGAGTGAACCACTTGACTGCTTAACTTTTTCCTCCAAACACAAAAATTTAACACTGTTAAAATACAATGATCACCCATTTATTCCAACAGAAGCAGTAGCCGTATTTGATTTGTAAAGGTATGTTCAGTTAAGATATAGGAGTACATGCATAAGTCTGTAGGGTATGAATGAAACTGGATGAAGAGTGAGCAAGACAGTGTTAGTGAGACTGTGTGTGTGTGTGTGTGTGTGTGTGTGTGTGTGTGTGCTCTCACCCTGGGTGGTCACATGGATGGGGAGAGTAGGTAAGAACAGAGAATGCGTGTGTATATGTGTGTGTGTGTGTGTGTGTGTGTGTGTGTGTGTGTGTGTGTGTGTGTGTGTGTGTGTGTGTGTGTGTATGCGCTCTCACCCTGGGTGGTCACATGGATGGGGAGGGTAGGTAAGAACAGAGAATGCGTATGTGTGTATGTGCGTGTGTGTGTGTGTGTGTGTGTGAGTGAATGAACAAGTATATTCATAAGTCTGATCCAAGTGTGAGGGAGTGTGTGTATGTATGCATGTATGTTGGGGAAAGTTATTTGGCATTGATGTGGAGAGAGAATGGGTATTCTAAACAGAGCTGGGATGAGGATACAACTACATAGCTCTCCACACAAAGTTAAGTGAGATATCTGCATTTTTTCTGGAAAAGACATATGTAATTCAGTTCATAGATGTAACGTGGCTTGTGTGTTACAGCAAGCATGTGTAGGCAGTTGCCTTTGCTAATACGATGAGTAAGGGTCAGGAAAAACATCATCAACATCAGGTCTAACAACTCTAGTTAAAAGCAAGGGTGATTCATTGATATGCTAATGAGTTCTTTCTTACTGTGGCCATTGCTGTTTTGGAATCACACTTTCTCGCTATTATATAAACTTCAATATACGCCACTGGGGAGACACTTTCCAAACCCTAGGAAGTTCATTTTTTTTTGCAAGGCAAGAACGTGCAACAGTTCCTAGCTCCTTCATTGTAAACACTTAATTCTTTCAATTGGACTTGCAGATTAATCCAATCCTTTTCAATGGCACTGGGTACTTTTAATTCTTTAAAGAGAGAAGCTGCAGGACTTTCTTCTTAGGACTGGCAAGTTTTAAACTTTTCTTTTTCCACTTTATCCATTTCTTTACCAGTAAATAGGCTACTCCAATAACTTTTGCACATGGTTTGAGCCACAGGCAAAGACCTATCAATTTTAGAAAGCAACATTCAGACTGCAGTCCAGTAGTTAAACAAACTTCAGCAATAAGTAAAGATCACAATTCTTTTTAATCAGCATTAAACAAAACAGAGCAGACGTTATAAAGGAGATGGAAGTAGCTGTGTACTTAAATTACAGGTTCAGTGGAGATGGCTGCTGTACATCAGAATCAAGTATGAAGCAGAATGACAAAAGTTCGAGTGGGTTTATAATAAGGAAATGTTACTTGAAAAGGTTGTGAAAAATCAAAACGCATCTGTGATTACATTGACGTCTATCCTAAATCCTGCACTAAAAGGAAATCAGTATGTTCAAGCAGGGAAGCAACACCACAGACAGTGGTCAAACTTCAAGCTGCTGAGACAAAATGGGAGCTGGCACTCCAAACAGAGCCGGGACATCTACATAGCTTTCCACACAAAGCACAGCGAGATATCTGCATTTCTTTCTGGAAAAGTCATATGTCATTCAGTTCATAGATGTAACATGACTTGCACACTGTACAGTAGACCCAACTGCAGTCAACACAAATACACCAGTCAAACCGCTGTTGAAAAGGTTAACAGAAATGGGGGCTTTGAAGTTAGTTTCTACATTGATGGAAACAAGTTTTGATATGCTAGAGGGTTTTCAGTGTATGAAGCAATTTGCAGGAGGTATCCCCAAAAAATGTATCATTTGAAATCTCAATAACACATTTATAACAAGTTGTTATCTATGTCTTCAGAAAAGCTTTTGGTATTTTGCTCAACACCAGAATGCAAAGCAAATTTTCATTGTAAAAAGGATTCTGACAGGGCACGCTGACCTGCAAAAAGATGATCACCTCACTGAAAATGGTCAACTACGACCTGAACAGTAACACTGCATTTTACTTTAAGTTAAGCATATTAATTTTTACATATGTGAATCAGTGACACACCCAATAGTATAATGATGCGAGTGTGACTGTGTGTGCGAGTGTAACAGGAAGAGAGAGAGAAAGGTCTGCCCCATCAGTAAATGATATAGACATTTAACAGATTCTGCCCCAAGAGGTAACAGTCATTTCTTATGTTGAATAGATGGCCAAGGTACACATACAGAGCAAAATCCATCCCTAGGTGATTCCCAGATTTTGTAAAACAGATAAGGCAAAACAGGGAACAAGAGCATAATGAACTATAGATGAAGAGATGGGGACTGCCTAAGACAGAAGTGATTCAGGAACAACACTGTAAAGAATTTTAAGGGACAGACTGCATAGCCCAAGTGTTAATGGCACTCTCTCCAAAGCAATAAGATAAATGCATTCCTTGTCTAGTACAGCTAGTTATTAAAAACAGGCCTCAATATCACACTGCAAAGAAGCCAAGAAAGGGGGCTCTTCATACATAACAGGAATCACTCTGAAGCACTACGTATTAATTCAGACAGTTTCTTGACAAATGACAACTTTTACAAGTACCACCTGTGATTTTAATTGACAGCAAGACCTTGCACAAAATGTCTTTACTATTTCCACTGGGTAAGAGAAGAGGGTTTGGGATGCAGTGCATCAGGACATCAGTTGTTTTATTAGGCAGATTACAATAGTATGAAAAATGAAGTGGGAAGAGGAAAACATCTGCTTGTCAGCAAACAGGAAGTCTGCACGGGGTTCTGCACAGGGGTTGGCCAAACTATTTAGAGAAGTGTATCCTAATTAACACTGCACAACTGAAGTGTGTGCTGAGAAGGGACAGAAGTGAACTTCGGCTAGAAAGGGAGTCACCTCAGATGTGCTGCAATGCACGTCAAACTGGGAAGAGTTAACATCAATATAAAAAACATTCAACAGGTACATTTTCATGAAATAGACAGATAAGAATCTTTACCTATGCTTTATGGTTAAAGCAACGGAAGAGATGAAACGCAAGCAAAGAACAATCTAAAATGACAATGAATCTTGGAATGTTTGGTGAGGCAATGAAGAAGGCTTACAAAATCATGGCCTGGATAGCTCGTTACATGCATCATTATTTCTCACAATATGCTTCTACTCTTTTCACAAAGTGTTAATTAATCACCTTGCTTAAATCGCAGGCCACACCTCAGTACTGCTCAGACCTTTGTAGAATACACAAAATTGCACTTCTCAGTCCGATAGCTTAAAAACATTACCAACTCTAAAAAATAAAATGATAACCTTGTATGGACACTGCAGAAATGCCCCCCCACCCTACCCCACACCATTCATTTGCAAAGGACATAAATCCTCTGGCTCAGCAATATATAAGAATGAAGTTACAACTACAACCCAGTCAACCAGAGTTCGAATAACACCTCATATGACGGAACAGTCAAGCCAAGAGATGGTAACAAGCCATCATACACTGACTTGCCCATCCTTGGAAGGAAGGAGATTCTCAGTTTAGCAAATGCTAGACCAACTGCCTTGGACCAGAATGGTGAGTGGACCTGGTAATCCCAAGCTAGTGAAACAGTCCTTACTATTTTGAGTGTATGAGTACACATTCACCGGAGGAGGAGAAAAAGATGCCACTGCATTGATGCAAGCAACCACAACAGCCATGAGAGTGGGGTACAGTTAGGGCCATAACAAATGCCCTGTTGATAGGATGTTGACAAATGCACAAAGCACCTTTATGACTGCCTGATATTTGACTCCTTCAAGACTGCGCTCACCTTCCATGGTAGGTATAGCTAATACAAGAGAATGAATGGGCTACAGTCCAATCATGGAAGACTCTATGGTCAGCAAGGCATGCGGGCAAAATAGTACCTTATATCTAATAACGTCAGTACACCACTCATCTATACTCCCCCTTGCAAGCATTTGCCCAGTCTAAAAATAATTTCTACATTAAATGTTGTTGGTTGGTGTAATTCAATTCAAAGTTATTAAACTCCAATTATACCAAATACTACTACATCAACACACATGTTGTCAATCTTATACAGCACTTCCCCTGGGAATGCTGAAACTCACTTACACTTTTATGGTTTGGATTCATCACTAAGTGTCTACACTTATTAATATCAATAAAATTACAAAGAAGCTTACTGTTGTCCAAACAAACAGCAATGCGCTTCACCTGGTCTGGCAGTCGCTCGCTCCATATTTGAGCAGATAAACAGAGTCAACTGATGAAAGCTGTACAGAACTGTGCTCAAAAGTACAAAGAATGCAACAAAAGTCACTAATTAAATTGTGACACTTACTGCGGATAGTATTGTGGCTTTACTGCAAGAGGTTCTCTGGTTCGATTCTTGGATGGGGTGCTTTCTGTGTGGAGTCTGCATGTGCTCCCTGTGTTGACATGGTTTTCCTCTGCGTGCTCCAATTTCCTCCCAGACATCATGAAGTAGATGGATGAGACACTCTAAATTGGCATAGGGGTGTGTGTGTGTGTGTGTGTGTGTGTGTGTGTGTGTGTGTGTGTGTGTGTGTGTGTGTGTGTGTGTGTGGGGTACAGAAGAACAGTCTCGATACGGCTAGCTGGCTGTTAAAGTAACACCCTGACCCCATGTGTAAAAATGGGGAAAAGGGTTTGTGAAGGAATGGATTTACTGTGGAAAAAATGGCTACCACACTTCAGCACATTAGTTGCATATTGCACCAGAAAACATGGTAACGGAGAGAATGCAGCCTTAAACAGGGGTTGTAACAATGTGAAAGCAGAGATGTCTACTTTTCATAAAATATAAAAATTACAGGGAGAGAAAACCTTACGTGATGTGGTGGGTTCACTACATAATCTCGAAATTTTGAAATATCGAATTTCAAAATCTTAACACTATGTAGCTGAAACCCCTAAATACCGAAAGACCAGAAGCGCGAAATTCAAAATCCCGATGTTCGGAGATATTGAAGTAGTGCTTCTGGTGTTGCGGTTTGATGGATAGGTGGAAGTTCAAGTAAGTATCTATGTGTAAGCGTGTTGGTTAGGGGCTTTAGTGTGCATTGTGACTGTGATGTGTGTGTGTGTCACTGTATAATGTGTGGGTGTGAGTTTGTGCGATCTTGGAGTTAGTATATTTAATCAGAGGGGGTGTGGAGGGTGCATGGGGGCTTGCCTCCCATGCTTATCTGTAGTGTAAGATTATATGTTTGATTGGGGAGTTTTTTTTGTGTGTGTGTGTGTGTGTGTGTGTGTGTGTTGCATGTTCGGTATTTTGAATTTCACAGTTCTGGTCTTTCAGTATTTAGGGGTTTCGGCTACATAGTCTCGGGATTTTGAAATTCAATATTTCAAAATTTCGAGATTATGTAGTGAACCTGATATGGTACATGGTTAAAGTAAAAAAGGATGGTAAAGTTTTTTTCTTCTCTCTTCCCCTATACACATGGGAGGGTATATACTTGTTAATACTGTGGACTGAGTAGAGGTATCCTTTCAAGGGCAAATTTGCAGTAGCAGAAAAACACAATCAACAGCCCTCTATCACAGAGGATAGAAAATGCTATTATGACAAAAAAAATCATCTTACTGCTCAACAGGGTTACCTTTCTTCACACCCCTACCCAATTTTCTGTGAGAAACCAGTCCCTATTCCTCAGGGATGACGAACCATGTGGATTTTGCCCATGTACAAGTTTCCCATCCGTGGCAGGATGACTGTGGGGGGAGGGTGCAACAAAAATTGAAAGTTGGAAGCAGGTGACCTTCCTGAAATACATAATTAGGAAACACTCTCGTTTCGGCATATCACATTAATCGGTACCGATGTCTACATAAATTTAGCATAAAAGCAGCTTTTTTTCCTCAAGTTTCCCCCCCTTATGAATTCTATGCAGTGCTATTGCAGCAGAAATAAGGAAGGTCAACTTTTTTATTTGGATTTTTATTTTGCATTTGTTTACGACAGTAGTATATTTAATCACAACTAACCACTTGCAAAGACTGCCCAGGTCATCCTTGGGCAGAGTTCATATGACAAAGGGAATTTCAAAATGTTATGGAAAAGACTTACTGCTTTTGCCTAAACAAGTTTTTTCATAGGTTCATACTAGGTTATCTGCCCTAGGGCATTTATAAGCCTAGCCAGAGTGTGTTTGGCTTTTGCCACCCATTTTAAATGAATTTTGCTATGCCCTTTTTCGAGGTTAGTATACTGTGCCTCTGTCTAACAGTGACACAGAAGTGATACCCAGGGTAAACCTACGATCTCCCATCCACTCATCAAGATTCCTCTTGAAGAGAGAGTCAATGAGGGACTCTGCCTAACCTGGACTGGGATTTTATTCCAGAGTGAAGGGAGCCTCTGGGTTATGAATCTGTCCCTCCAGCATGTCCTATTTATTTCAGTGCTGAGGTTCAAGTCTCTCGAGCACGTAGCTCGATGGGATTTGGATTTTCTGAGGTGCAGCATGTCCATTAATTCCGGGTTGGACATGGCTTTATACGTCAGGCACAGATCGCCTCTGAACAGGCGGTATGCCACTGAGTAGAGCTGGAGTTTCTTTAACCGGGCAGCAAATGGCATCTATTTGAGCCCTTTGATCCTCTTGGTGAGGTACTTTTGGGGTCTTTCCAGTTGCTGCAGGTGTCTGGTAAGGTACATCCTCAAAAGGGGCATTGTACTCAATTATGGGCCTGATGAGGGATGAGTAAAGATGACCTCCCCTGACCTAGATCTGAATCCCTTCATTAGGTGGGCTATATAAAATGTTTTTCTAACCACTTTGGCCACGTGGTTTTCAAATGAGAGATTGCTATCAACTTCGGTCCCCAGGTCCCTAAATTACTTCTTCCGTACTTAATGATAACCACCTATGTGGTAATTTGTGGGCACTTTGTTTTTGCCAAAGGGGATGACTATACACTTTTTGGCGTTTAGCTTGATGCCATGGCTCTGGCACCATTTGTCTGTTTCTAGGAGGCCCTTTTGTAGGATGCTTGTGTCGGATGGAGAGTTGATTATGGCGCCTAGTTTGCAGTCATCTGCGAACTTGATCAGCCACAGTCCTTCAGTGTTGGCCTGTACCTCCGAGAAATATATACCGAACAAGAGAGGTCCCAGGACTGAGCCTTGTGGGACACCACTTGTAACTGGTATGGAGTCTGACATGGCTCCAGCAAGTCTAATCATGCGAGTTCTGTCCTTGAGCCAGTTTGCAACCCATCTAGTGACATAGGGGTTTATATTTAAGCTGGTGAGCTTATCTATAATGCCGGAATGGGGTATTGTATCGAAGGCTTTTGCGAGGTCCAGGTAGGCTGTGTGAACCACCTTCCCCTCGTCAATGGCCTTGGTGACCATTTCAAAGAAATCGACCAGGTTTAATAGGCAGGATCTGCCCTTAAAGCCAAACTGGGTAAGCTCCAGTGTCTGTAGGTCCCCCAATATCTTTATTTATGAGGTCCATGATGATCCTTTCCATAACTTTGCAGACCAAGCTAGTCAGGCTTATGGGGCGATAGTTTCCAGGATCCGTTGAGGCAGCACCTTTGTGGAGAGGGACCACTGTTGCTGTACGCCACTCTTTGGGTGCATATCCTGTAGCAAGGCTGAGATTGAACAGTAGTTTTATGTTTGGTTTTAGCTGTTCTTGGAGTTCATGTAGGACGCAGCCCAGGACACCGTCTGGTCCCATTGATGCTGTGTTTTTTGCTTTGGAGGGGGTGGCTCTTACCTGAGCATCTGAGATGTCAAGGGGGCAGCACTCTGCTGGGATAGATATTTGCCCTTTTGGTGGGGGGGGGGTTGTGCTGAACCTGTCAGCTAGGATGTTGGCAATGTCTGTGGGTTCAGTGTATTTTTTGTCATTTTGGACTAATTCTGAGCATATCTGGGAATTCCCACCCAGGTTCCTAACATAACTAAAGAAAGCCTTGTGATTATCCTTAGTGTCCTGTGCAATTTTTCTCTCGAAGCTGGCCTTAGACGATTTTATGAGTGCCCGTAGGTTTTTGCTAATACTGATCAGAGATGCCTTCCCCTTTTGGGATTTTGCTCTATCATGTAGTAGCTTCCTCCTTCTATTGTATAGTTTGTTTATGGCTGGGGTCCACCAGACAGGACGTCTGCCTTTGGAGGATTGGGTCTTGGTTTTATTTGGGATTGCATGATCCATGCATTCCTGAAGGTGTTCATAGAATGCGTTTATAAAGGATTCTGCAGTCTGGGCCATATTTTCCACAGGCCCGGGGGCTTTGAAGGAGTCCACCTCGGTTTTGAGGAGTGTGAAATTTGCTTTAGAGAAGTTTTTCACTGTGGTTTTCTGGGAAGGGGGTGGGGTCAGGATGTGAATATCCGGTGAGATTAGTTTATGGTCTGATCTTACCAGTGAGGGATACACTTCTGGTCTGGAGCATAGAGCCCCCATGTTGGTGATGATCAGGTCAGTATGTTTTCCCCTCTTGTGGGAGTGGTAACAAGTTGTTCCATAGCATTTGATTTTATAAATTCTAGGAACCTTTGGGCTAGGGTGTTGGAGCTAGAGTAATGCTCCCAGTCTATGTTTGGGTAGTTGAAGTCGCCCAATATAATGGTGTTTGGAGAGACCTTCATATTTTCCAGTGTTCACAGGAAGGCTGAGTGGGATTCCTGGGTTTGGGAGGGTGGTCTGTAGCAGGATATACACTGGAAGGCAGTTTTACCCACTGTTAGTTGCACATGGATAGTCTCTGATGCTTCGTGCTGTGCTACCAACCTGGAGGTGTGAGTATCTTTGACGAATATTGATACTCCCCCTCCTTTTGTGGTTCATTCCAAGTTTTGGGGCCGAAAAGCATGGTATGAGGTATAACCTGGTAGTGCTGGGGTGCTCTCGGGAGCCTTGAACCAGGTTTCTGTTACTGCACAGATATCGTTGTTCTCCATGCTAAGGAGAGTTTCGAGTGCATGCATCTTGAGGTTTAGACTTCTGGTGTTGAGTAGCATTACTCTTAGTTTCTTATCCCTTGTGATACCTATGGAGGTGGGTTTGTCTTCTGAGCCTTGCCTAAAAAAGGCACTATGGGGGTGGCAAGAGCCTTAGCCAATATCCGAAAGCCCAGGGGTGACAGGTGTAAGCCGTCCCTAGCGAAGCATCGTGGCTTGTCGAGCATGTCATCCCAGGCTGACAGGCATTGGATCCCCTTTGAATGACACCAATACTTAAGCCAATTGTCAAAATTGATCATCTTGTCTTCATATTGGGGCATCATTCTTGGTGAGTGTAAGATGCTACTCAAAATCAGGGTCATACCGGCCTGGGCTACATGCTCAGAGAGCTCCTCTATGTCTCTTTTCATGTAGTCCAGGGAGGTACATCTCAGGTTATTCACACCAGCATGGACAATGACCGAGTAATATTTGTACTTGCCTTGGAGTGACCTGAGTGCTTGTGTTATGTGGCGGATCCTAGCGCCCGACAGGCAGCTCACCGTGACCTTCTCCTTGTTCAGCCTGGTGAGCGGGATGTCAGTGTGCCTGATGATAGAGTCACCCGTTACAAGTGTATCAGGTGTGTTGTTTAGCCTTAAGAGCTGTGACTGTTCGGCACACTGGCTTTGTGAGCTATGTGTTGCACGTGTTTTGTTTTGGGGTAGCGGTTGCTTGGGTGTCTGCTTTGGAGGTCTCTGCTGCTGCTTAGGCAGATTTTTATTTAGAGCCTCCGAGTATGTTTTTGTGTGTTTATGTGTTTGGTTTGTGGTCGTGGTAGGTCTATGTGAGACTGGAATTGTAGTGAGTGTGGTTTCCTTCTCCTCCTGACTGGTTACGCCAGTACTGAGTTGAGAGAGCCTCCAGTTTGGCTATATGGTTGCATCTCTCACATGTGTTGGAATTTGTTGGGAGGAGGAGAGGGTTGTCTGTGTACATGAGGCAGTTGTAACATTGCCTCAAGATTCCCAAATTCACCAGCTGGACCGGAGAGGAGATTGACAACTGACCTTTGGACATGCTAGAACAGTATTGGGAATTCCTTTATAATTGAAAAAAAGGGCCAATGGGGAACAATGTACTCAAGGGGAGTTTGTGAGGGTGTAGTGCTTTTAATTTTTTAGTGCTGTTTATATAATTGCTTTAGTGAGCAAGTGCCAGGCTTTAGAGTAGGAATAGGGTGTTTATTACGAGAACTAGATCAGTTCAAAGGGAAAAAGTGAAGAGCGACTTTGTGGAGCCAAGAATGGTTTAAACCCAATTAAGCGGAGCTGCCCGATGCTGCGCTATGCGCAAAATTGCACAAAGCGGGTTTTAAACAGAGGGACTTGAAAGAGCTAGAAATTGACCCAAAACGGCCAATAGACTACCAGATTCTTGTGCTGGGAACACTCCTCCAGGGATAGATAGGCTGCTCTATGCTCCCCACTGCCACTGGTGAACAAAGAAGCCTCCCTTTATCCAAGAAAGGAAATGGGCAACACAGGAACTTTACAAAAGTCCAGAATACAGCAAAGCCTGTATTTGGACTACTCTAGGTCAGGAAAGACGGGAAACAAGGATAATTTTTTTTTCTTTTTTGCAACAAACAGCAGGAAAATGCAATAAATATGTAACACAGGCACTTGAGTGTGTAGCCTCAACAGGTAAATGCAACAAACAGGACAAACTTTAAAAGTACAGATGCAAAAACAACTTTAAACAGTTTAAAACAGTTCAAGAGGCAGAAATACTTGCAGTTTAGCTAGATCGGACAGTCGCCCAGGTAGTAGCAGGAAAAAAAAAAAAAAAAACACTTATCAGGTTAGCAGTCACTCTTTTAGCCTCTCTGCTGCCAACACCACTCTGCAGGACCACGAGGAGCTTGGCTGAGTAGTAACAAGCACAAAAAACGTGCAAAAGCAGGTTTTATACAGGGGGACTTGAAAGAGCTAGAAATTGGCCTAAAACGGCCAATAGACTACCAAATTCTTGTGCTGGGAACTCTTCACCACCTTGAACAATAATGCTTGCAAGGCTGATCAGACTGTAATTACTGAAGCCTGAAGAAGGCCATCCCCTTGTGGGCTGAGACCACAATATTCTGCTTCCAGCTACCAAGATGTAACCAGCTTCTAATGCTGTATTACGGAATATTTGTGTTTCACGTATACATTTCTGGAACTCTTCTTTGTGAAGGTGATGTCTATATTATGCAGTAGTAGCTTATCCACCTAACAGTCTGTAGATCAAAACCAGGACTGTGATTTATTTACAATCTGCACTCAATGTGCATATAGAGGAGTGGGGGAGACAAGGAAAGTCAATTTTTAAAGATTGTGGAGTAAGAAATTTACTAGCTTTTACTTTGGAAATTATTAAGAAACATTTATTTTTGCCAAACAATAATCACTCAGTTTAAACACCTCATCAGAAGGCCCCTCACAAGTGCAGACTCCCCCACCCCCATGTTGCACTGCAATGTAAGTAAATTAAGTAAAATATCCCAACACTTATGGATGGAATATGCCCGGAATGCAATACCAGTAATGGTCTTATTATAAAAGACTTGGCTGCTACAAAATTTGTTGCTTCCCTTCACTGTCAGACAGCTAGAAATTACCTCTGTCTAGAGGGCCAGTAGGGCCACAGTTCTTCCGACCACTTCCAAGCTAAATCACTAGTACAGATGTTCACCAGTTAGTAAATCTGAAACAGTTACCAAACACAGTCCACCAAGATCTACTGAATATGGTGCATAGGACTTAAAGAAACATCCTTCAACCAAGTCACTAGGGTCACAGCCTTTAGGTACGCTCAGCCGACTGAAATACTCTGCCAGGACAAATCGGAAATGAAATGAATGTTTCAATGTTTAATGTTAACAAGAAACAGAATTTCACCAACTATTAAAATACCACAGCTTTAGAACAGCTGCCAATCAAACTACGCCTTCTTTAGAAACTGTATTCCAAATCAAGGCAGGTATGTTATTCATCTTGGAATGCATTCACTACACATCTTACAATGCATTTACTATATGTGAGAACTATGTGTGAGACTGGTATCATTTTACCTTCTGCAACCTCCTGGATGTACCAGCTCTGTCAGCAATATGGAAATAAATACAGTTTTATTAATTGAGCAATGTACTGCATTAGCTAACAAACATGCCTGAAAGGGGCTTAACAAAATTCACATGGATAAATAAAGTTATCGTATTGTAACACACACCCAGTGACAATTTTCTAAAATAATACTGTCTAGTAGAGAAAATGACTAAAATGATCACAATGAAGAAATTAACTATAAAAAGCAAACTCTTAAGATCTTCTGCCTTATAGTTTCAGAAATATTGCAAAAAAGCAGACAGCAAATCTTAAAAATGAAAAGGATAGTCTAATCATGCCATTAAAAAAGTGTTGGCCACAAGATGTACAGGACAATAACAGTACCAAGATATACAAAGATGGCAAATTCTACGTTTGCACCATACACAAAGTGCAGAAGTCAGCACAAGATAGATTCCCTTCACAGAGACTTCCCTTACTATGGAACAGGGTCCCGATCTACATAAGACAGAGCCCCTCACTATCACTCTTCAAGAGGAACATTGATGAGTGGATGGGTAATAGAAAGATCACACCAACAACACTACTAGATAGGGGCTAAGGGTACTAGCTAGAAAAACTGCAAAATCAAACCTGATTTATGTAGGAGTAATTAAAAAAGGCAATTCACAAGATAAAATACTGAGCAAGTCTAGAGATAACTAAAATATAATACCTGTACAATTATAATATTCAATGATTTGTGGGTGCAACATAACAGATTCAGAAGGAACAGCTCTCCAACTAGAACTTTAGAACATAAAGAGCTCAGCATACAGCCTCTGGGCAAGACAAACTCTCGTGTGTGACTTGTTGGGATGACACAAGGGCAAGTTATACTGTCTTTTTGAAAAATCTCTGCCTTGGAACTTCGGGGAACAAAAACAAAATAAATAAATAGAGGGAGCACTTTCTACTGTTGCCTACGAAATCAGCATTTCTCACCAGGAGGAATGCAGGGGTTGGACGTACAGTATAAATCAAACTACGTTTTTATACACACTGCTCTCAACCAAAGTTGGCAGAGTCCTCAAAAACAAAAGGCAAATCTAAAACAGCAAGTAAGAGGCAAATACAATGTCCAAAATACCTTTGTGGGTAGCAACTTTCTCAACTCCAGCACCTGCTGGATTCATGTTACCACCAAATAACTACTAGAAAAGAGCCGAGGACTAAATTCCATATTGTTCACTTTGCATACTAATATTCCAGTTTCTACAGTACAATATACTACTTTTGGATTTTTTGCAAGTTTACAATCTCAGTACCTATATTACCTGTTATCAACTGGATGTATAAAAATGTGGCATGTGGAAAGACAGCAGTCCAAGCCATATAACATTTATCAGCTTACTCATGTGTTTTCCACACTACAATCAAAAAGGACATTATTCTGGCGAGTACATTTCACCAAGAATACTAATCAGCAAGAAATCACGTTTAAAAAAAAAGTGTGCTGCTTCACTCAAGAATTACTCTATGTTGCACTATACTGGTAATATCAATGAAGGAATTCTGAAAGAATCAAATATACTTATGAACCAGCTATCTTAGTACGTGAAGGCAAAGCAGCCAGTGGAAACACATAAAATCATCAATACAATGCACTACGTTATCTTAAAAAAAAAAAAAGAGCAAAACATGCTCTTGTACTAAGCAATATAAAGCTACTAAATTGCTGAATGTAAATTAATCATACACATGCAACTTGTGCTTTCTCAAACTGCACATTCTGAAGCAGCTTACATATGCATACATTTTATTGACCAGAAAACCACAATCAGATCATAGCCCTTTTTATCCAGTAGAGACTGTAAAAAAATGTAAGAAGCAAATGTACTACGGAAGGATGGGCTGCACTCCCATCAAGTCTTGTTTCTGCCAACTGCATCTATTGCAGTGGGAGGACACGTTTTCTTTAAAATTTGTATCTTAAAAGGAAACAAAACTCCTTCATAGGGCACAAGAGGTGGGGAGAGCATACCATTTCAGAAAATAGGTTCAACAACAACAAATCTGCCAATTCTCGCACAGAATTTTCCAATGTAAGGAATTAAAGCTATTACTCTCAGTGAAATAAGAGGTGCTTGTATCCATTACTAAAAATACATTTGTAATAATGATATACATTTTCAAAGAGCAGTTTTACCTTGCATTTTCTTTAGTAAGATTACACCTATTATTAATATACTCATGAAATGTATGTGAGCATTTCAGTTACAGTTCTGAATTTGCATTTTTCCATCTAGAATATTGGAAACAATATTCCTAGGCCACAAAGCATACACTATCAGTAACTGGCAGGCACAGTCCTTAGAAATTACACAACTACCTGCTAGTTTCAAATTGTCTTACAGTACATGTAAAACACATGAAAGAAAACATTAAAACTAATATTTTTGAAATCACATTTATCTACAATGGAAAAAATGAAACATACTTTATGCCAACAGGACACACACAAAACTTGATGCTGATAAGTATGTACTAGCTACAACCATGTATTTTTAAGTGCCCGGTGGATCAAAAGTGCTTTCTTAGAGCAGAGTGTATAAAGTGCTATGGATAGAATAAAAATACTTTTAGCTGAACAAAGGGACCACAGCTATGTAAGAACAGGTGTGAAGAATCCAAGCACCCTAAATACCATCTGTTAAAACAGGACCATCCGATGCAGCAACTGCAAGCATGACACTTAAAGCAGTCCTTTCACTATCTCAAGGTAAAAACCACCAGAGCTCCTTAGATCACACATTAAAAACTATTTTCTATTATCTACAAAGTATGCTCCTACAACCCTTTTGTTTTTGGGGTGACAAAAAGGTTTGGCATACAAATCAAACTCACTGAGCCATGTTCCATCTTAAAACGGTTCCTTCCATATTGCTTCCCACAGGTATATGCAAAACATAGTGCAAATAGCCACAACGGACTGCAAAGAATTGCTGTTTTCCCTGTAACTACAAGGAATAAAATTTACTACTTCTGATCATAAGCCCATCACAGCTCTCCACGCTGTACAACATCAGAAGTGGCAGGCCAAAAATCTTAAAACAGGAACCACTTATATGAGAAGCAATCAAAAATGTACATTTACAACTTACTTTATGTAACATCTTGCTCCTTCAAATGTGTAGCCTTCCTCCCAGCCAGTGGGTAAATCTAAAAGAAGACCAAACAAACGGTTAAGTGAGGAGAGACATAATCATCTCGCCTCATTAACAATACTGCTCATTTAACTCACAACCTAATACAACTGGTAGGTTTTCAATATGTTTTCCCTCTAGGAATTTCAGCAAGGTTCCACCTGCCTTTTTAATCTTGTACAGTCATAATAAACTACAAGCTTGGCTGTGCTGCACTTAAAGTGGATGCAAAAACAATTACCTGCTGCAGGACTCCTGAGGTACCACTGTCCCGTACCTGGACACCTAAAATATAAATAGCTTGGGGGGCGCAAGAGACTTGCCGTGCAATGTAGAATGCAATAGCCAATGTTTACCATTTATAAACTAAGTAACTGAAGAAGAGAAATGTAACGATTTATTTACCCACTCAGCTTAACTCTGCACTCGGTCTCCTACTCAAATACACATAATGCTTGATCTTCCTAAGAACTGAGGGTGATAAGCAGGTCTGAAGCCAGCTGTCAACCCAATGTCCACCCTGACAGTTTGCGAATTTCAGTTATTACAGTTACAATGCAACAGTATCATCAAGCTGTAATGCTGTCACTTACCTGGAGTTTTCCGGTGTCCGGTAAGCACGGCCTCCCCACTGACTGGATGCAGCCAGGTAGTACTCTTCGCCTCCTCACTAAATCAAACCAAAAAGGACAAAGGAGATAATTGGCATTTGATAAGAGAAAGGAGAACGTGACAGCAGTATAAGCACTGTTATATCCCAGGACCTTAAGGCATACGATCAAATCCACTAGTAAACATTGCGAATATATTTCTTGCATTCAATAAAAAAAAGTACTGAACCAAACATGAAGCAGAAAAAGCAGAAGAATTATTTACTTGAGGAAAAAGATTCGCCCATCCCTAGTGACTCCGTAACTCCAAGTGGGGGGCAACGAGCAAAGCCAGTCCAGGTTCAGATCCGCCGCCATGTCTGAAACTGGAGAGGAGCGCAGAGCAGCTGTGGGAGAAGAGGCGTGGAAACGAGAAAGCAGGGAAAAGTGAGGTGCACGACAAGGGAACGCCGCGCGACCTGAACACCTAGGAAACCTACGGGTGTCACTACTTCTGAATCGTGCACCAGCACATGAACGCGAAAAAAGGTGTGCAAGTATTGTAATAACAGGCGGAGTCAATGAGATCCAAGGGGTGTGAACCCGTCATTCGTACGCTTTCTGTTTGACAGGAGAATCAAAGAGACTCCCGCCCACTTGCTTACTCAATGTGGAGTACACATTTGCGACAAGCATGTATTAAAAAGCTCATACTCTGCAGAAAGAAAAAAGGGGCAGGATAAGTGACGTTTTTTTTATTTATATATTATGTTTTCTATTTCCTGTTAAGGATAAACGAGTACCGTGTGTTGTTTTGTTTTTTGGAGTGGTGAAAGTAAGTTAAACGAAGCAGTATGTAAACAAATGGGAAATTGGATTTACTGCAGCGGTGCGGTTTGTTCTAAAAGGTTCTTTTTTTTCACACAGGGCCAGCCATACACACCAACGCATCTATCCGCCTACGTCGGGAATATGGGGTCTTTTGTAGCAGCACTTTATGTTCAAAATCAAACCATTCATTTTCGTACTTTCCTAACGCTACTTGAAGTTCCGGGCTAGGTCTAGAAATGATGGAGGGATATTACCAATTTAAAACTTGGATTAATGAGGGATACTGCCTTTACAAGTACATGAGATCGGGCAGTCCATATCTTAAATGTGGACAACCACCTCTCGTAATATGAAACGAATTGGCAACAGTGGGAAACCCTAACCGTTTACTAAATAATATCTCTGGCTAGGAAGCTCACAGGGTGGTGAAAATGTGCTGCTTTACACTTATAAAAAGTTCATATTGTTAAGTATTATTTACCATGGGTATCAATTAAATAAATCCTTAATTCTGAATGTAAGTTACATGCAAAGCCTTTTAATGTAACTGCGAGTAACGTGTACGTGCCTTGTTCCTCATAATTTGGTACACTAGAGAGTTTTACGGGGCAGTTTATTTCCTGGAGTCAAGAATGTTCTCATTACTAATAAAGCAGATGGTTTTATTTTTTGCTTTATTTAAAAAATGCATGGCAGCTCAAAGTTCGGTTTTGGTAGGGTTATCAACTGCCCTTTTTATGCATACAAGCCCTACATGATCAGTTGCCATCATACTCAAACCTATTTTTGTGACATAATCGGCTAGAGTCAGTATTTACACTGCTCAGTGCCTACATGTCCTGTGAAGACACATGCACAGCACAGTTACAACTGTCCTGAGAATTTGGAGTAAAAATATTTTCTACATTTCTTTTATAGATGTATAGCACAATAATTTAATGCTTGTAACACTTTATGATACAAGACAAGCAAGCAGCTCAGATCTTATAGTATGCTTTTAATTTGGCAACAAAGTGAAATCCAGTCTTTTGCAATGGTTGTGTGTATGGTTTGTTCTATAAAATTACATATTTTGATAAAAATGTCCTATGTTGGGCATCTGAAAATTTGCCAACCCCAGTTTCCAAGTGAGACAATGTGAGAACACAGCAGCTTGCTAGTAGGGAGCATCACAAATGAAATGGCTAATTTGGTACACTGAAACACACAACTTTGAAACAAGAGATTCTGTAGCTTACCTCACTGCACAGTTGTTTAAAATCTTACTATAACAGTAGATGTTCTTCTCTTCACTGTTGCAGTATTCAGTATATAAGGGCTGTTCCTTCCTGGGCAGGCCATCGCTTGGCCAGTATAGATAAATGCTCCTCGCACAGAACATAGGGCATAAAAGAACATACAGGTACAAATACCCAGAACTGAAATGCCCAAGAATAGGACAAAGGGGTCCCATACACATCCAGAAGGAAAAAAATGTAGAAAAAACAAGATGTGGTTGGAGGGAGGGAGCGAATACTGCAACAGTGAAGAGAAGGACATCTACTGTTATGGTAAGATTTCAGGCAACTGTACTATGTCCTTCCCTAACACTTTTGCAGTTTTTGGTATATAAGGGAAAGCAAAAAAGTTCAAGAAACAGAATGGGAGGTGGAAGGTTGAGAAGAGCCCTTAACTGACCCCCCACAAAATGGTTTCAACAAAACCTGCTCTGGTCCTAGAAACCATATCCATCTTATAATGCTTAGTAAAAGTACACACGGAAGACCAAGTAGCAGCTTCAGGGATGGAACTGGTGTCCAACTCCTAGAAGAATCCACTAGAAGAGGCAACATCTCCATTGGAATGAGCTCTAACAGAAGCAGACAGAGATTTGCCATGAAAAGAATAACAAAAGGAAATGGCCTTTGATACCCAGGAGAAGAAGGTTTCCTTAGAAACTGCCAAACCCAAAGATCTGGGATGAAAGGAGACAAAAAGCTGATAAGACTTACGAATAGTCTTAGTTTTATCCAAATAGTACCGGAGCTGTCTGCAATTCCAGGGTATGCAGACCCTCTCAGTAGCAGACTGAGGAGAAGGGGAAAAGGAAGGGAGTTGTACCAACTGATTTATGGACAACTCATTGCCTACCTTGGGCATAAAAGAAGACTAGCACGAAGGGGCACAGTGTCCCTGTGAAAAAACAAAAAGGGAGGAATGGCCATAAGGACCTGGAGCTCAGAAACCCTCTGAGCAGAAGAGCCAGCAACAAAACAGTTTTCCAGATACATTATTGCAACGAAGCAGAATCTGCAGACTCAAAACGAGCTTGAATCAAATTTTCCACCACAAGCTTAAGGTCCCAAGGAGGAGGAATAGACTTTCTTCGAGGCCTGGTGTGCAGGATGCATTTAAGAAATTGCTTAACCTCAAAATGAGAAGTCAAAGGAGGAGTCAAGGGCAGACAAGCAAAAATGGCTGACAAGTGAGCCAAACCAGACTTGAGGAACTCAAATAAGATAGTACCAGAGTAACCCCAATTGAAAAGGGTCCTGGTTACAAGCATGGCACCAGACCGAAAATCTCTTCCACGTGGACATATAAGATTTTCTGGTTAAGGGTTTCCTTGCCTCCTGTAAAACCCTGAGCACATCCTCAGAAAAGAGGGCCCGAAATATATCAAAACCATTTCGCCCACAATGTCAGTTGCAGAGTCAGTAGCGTTCAAACTGGCTGTAAAAGAAGTTCTGGGTAGTTGCGTCCCTATATCCCTTTTATGCCCTACATTCTGCACAAGGAGCATTAATGTGTACATCGCAATCAAGATCCTTTTCAAGCTGCTGCTGGAAAGGAACGTGTTTGAAAGTAATTCTGTTTCCAAGTGCCTACAGTGGAAAGATTTATTTTTGGCGGGGGGTTGGGGCTGAATATTGTAGGACATTCTTCATCAGTTCCGTTTGTATTTTAACTAATGTTATGTTATTTTTCTCTTTCCTGTGCTGTAATTCTACAGCCAAAAATGACCAGCTTTCTTTCCATTACCTTTGTGTGTGTGTGCATACGTGTGTGTGTGTGTGTGTGTGTGTGTGTGTGTGTGTGTGTGTGTGTGTGTGTGTATATATATATATATATATATATATATATATATATATATATATATATATATATATATTTTTTTTTTTTTTTTACTTAAATTCTTCCTGTCACCTCCCACCCAAGTCTGTAAATGTGCAAAACCTCTATTAAAGCAAAAGCAAGTTGCCTAAACATCCACTACTTTAGTATACTAATTCCAAGATTGTTGCATCTCCGAATTAGAGGAATGCTTGAAGCTACCATGACCTTTGACTTCACTTTTTTGCATTTGCATTCCTCAGAATTTCAAGTGGATCTCTAAAAACAGCAATGTTTTATGTGAAATGGGCACAAAACGAAAAATAAAAACAGTTAAATTTAATAAGAGGAGGTTCATAGATAAATACTAAGTTAGATGCCCTATAACCTTATAAGACCTTGTAAGCCTAGTAAATTTCCCAAAGGTGAGAATTAACCCTAAATCATTTGTCTGTGCACTAAGCAACTTAATTATGCCAACCTCAAGTATCAAAAAGCTACAAAGTACCAGTTCATCAGTCCTTTCCAGAATAAAAACATTGTCTAAAATTTATGGGCTTGAAGAAAGACCATGGTAGTAAGTTATTCCAAAACTTTAACACATACACAAGCTTTTGCACTCATGTGCTTTATCAAGTGTTTAAAATACATAAAAAGAATGAAACTTTTAAGCAGACCTTCAGAGTCATATGACGTCTCACAACCAATAAGAATTCATAGTCAATAAAGAGCACTGTTAAAAACTCTTAACACTAAACAATAACCACATAAAAATGCATACAAAAACTCTATTAAAACACCCACATTCACCTTCATTTCCTTAAAGGCCTTGATTTTAGTATAGATTTTAACTATATGTTGCTTCTAAACCTGGAGGTTGATCTGCCCTAAATCTACATATCCAAGTCTAAGTCATGATTGTATGTCTAATGTAAAGGTATAACAGCATCTTTATTATTTTTATTATAACTTCTGAATAAAAGCATCAGAATTAGTATAACGTTCAAAGGAAAACTAAAAGCTCAGAACAGGCACACAGTGCTTTAATAGTTCCCTGAATCAATAGAGTATGTAATCAATCTGGAAATGCAAATCTAACACTTTAGAGATTTTCATAAAGTGTTTATTTTACAATATATACATTTAAGCACTGTAGTGATTATGAATGTGTCCACATGCAACAAAGATAAAGACCTATCAGTGGAAGTCAATGACCCCAGTACTAAAACATATTACACTGACGAGTTCACATGTGTGAGGCAGCATCTGAGAATGAAAGGAATGTTGATTTTTTTTTCCCAGTCATAGTAGGAGCAGCCTGTTTTTTGACTGTGTTGTCAAAACATTTCAAATTTAAATACATTTTTATTTCTGTCCACCATATTCTTACACAAGCTTTTACTGGATTATTTGATAAATATCATAGTATTAAAATATGAATACAGATATAACAAAGAAGCAATAAACAACTATGAATATATAACACATAAAGACATAATACACTGCATGTCACATCTTGGCACAAGGGCGTTATATTTTCTGTTATTAAACACTACTCATCTTAATTTTGCATCATAAACTTCTTCTTCTTTTGGCTTTTCCCGGTTAGCGGTCACCACAGCGGATCGCCTGTCCGCTCATGATTGGCAGTGGAATTTTACAGTGTCGAGTTGCCAGTCCGGCGTCCAACCTTCCACAGAAGGCACTAATTTTGCATCATAATAAACACTTATTTCAAAGAAGTAAAACGTTATGAAATATATCTTGCATTATATTATTCTGGCAATTAAGAAATAATCATCTTTTATAAACATAGATGCACAAAATCTATGTCTATGTGATTATTTCACATTTATGTCAGATAAGTTTCCATTTTTAGATGTACATTTTAGTGTGTTGAGGAGATGGAATACTTCGAGGGGTTGATGAATGAAGAGAATGAGAGGGAGAGAAGGTTGGATGATGTGGGGATAGTGAATCATGAAGTACAATGGATTAGCAAGGAGGAAGTAAAGATAGCTATGAAGAGGATGAAGAATGGAAAGGCTGTTGGTCCAGATGACATACCTGTGGAAGCATGGAGGTGTTTAGGTGAAATGGCAGTGGAGCTTTTAACCAGATTGTTTAATGAAATCCTGGAAAGTGAGAGGATTCCTGAGGAATGGAGAAAAAGTGTTTTCGTACCGATTTTTAAGAATAAGGGTGATGTGCAGAGCTGTAGTAACCTCAGAGGGATTAAATTGATCAGTCACAGCATGAAGTTATGGGAAAGAGTAGTGGAAGCTAGGTTAAGAAGGGACGTGATGATTAGTGATCAACAGTATGGTTTCATGCCGGGAAAGAGCACTACAGATGTGATGTTTGCTCTGAGAGTGTGGATGGAGAAGTACAGAGAAGGTCAGAAGGAGTTGCATTGTGTTTTTGTAGACTTAGAGAAAGCATATGACAGGGTGCCTAGAGGGGAGTTGTGGTATTGTATGAGGAAGTTGGGAGTGTCAGAGAAGTATGTAAGAGTGGTACAGGATATGTATGAGGGTAGTATGACAGCGGTGAGGTCTGCGGTGGGAGTGACGGATGCGTTTAAGGTGGAGGTGGGGTTACATCAAGGATCACTCTGAGCCCTTTCTTATTTGCAATGGTGATGGACAGTTTGACAGACTAGATCAGACAGGAGTCCCCGTGGACTATGATGTTTGCAGATGACATTGTGATCTGTAGAGAGAGTAGGGAACAGGTGGAGATGACCCTGGAGAGATGGAGATATGCTCTAAAGAGAAGAGGAATGAAGGTTAGCAGGACTAAGACATAATATATGTGTGTGAATGAGAGGGAAGATAGAGGAATGGTAAGGATGCAAGGAGTAGAGGTGGCGAAGGTGGATGAGTTTAAATACTTGGGATCAATAGTTCAGAGTAACGGTGAGCGTGGAAGAGAGGTGAAGAAGAGAGTACAGGCAGGATGGAGTGGGTGGAGAAGAGTGTCAGGAGTGATATGTGACAGACGAGTACCAGTAAGAGAGAAAGGGAAGGTCTACAAGAAGTTAGTGAGACCAGCTATGTTATATGGGTTGGAGACAGTGGCATTGACAAAAAGGCAGGAGTTTGAGCTTGACGTGGCAGAGTTAAAGATGCTAAGATTTGCACTGGGTGTGACGAGGGTGGACAGGATTAGGAATAATTATATTAGAGGGTCAGCCCAGGTTGGAAGGTTTGGAGAGAAAGCCAGAGAGGAAGATTATGTTGGTTTGTACATGTGCTGAGGAGGGATGCTGAGTATATTGGGAAAAAGATGCTAAGGATGAAGCTACCAGGTAACAGGAAAAGAGGAAGGCCTAAGGTAAGGTTTATGGATGTGGTGAGAGAGGACATGCAGGTGGTTGGTGTGACAAAGCAAGATGCAGAGGACAGGAAGAAATGGAAACAGATGATCCACTGTGGTGACCCCTAATGGGAACAGCCGAAAGAAGATGATGATGATTTTTTCAAAATTTTGTCCACAGGTTTAGAAATGTATCCATCATGTGTCTAACTCTAACCGAATATCCCCATGAATGTAGAGCAAGATGGCTATTAATCTTTCCACTTATAGAAATTTATGACTGCTTTACCCATTCCTTAACTACATATATAAATATTGACCAAGGCATCTGTAAGGCCAATGTCTAACAAATGGGGTAGGATAATTTGAGCACAATAAAGGAAATTGGCTAGGTTTAACATGGCCCACAAAGGCAGCTAGCCTAGTACTTATCCAAGAATAATTTGATCCAAGTTTGATACTATGTTAATAAAATATATGTAATAAGACTGTATTAAAAAAACACCAGTTCAGACATTATTAACTATAATAATCCACAAAAAAATTATGCAAACTGTAAGTCCAGTTTAATTCAACAATAAATATCTAAAAAGAAAATGCCACAGAGCTTTCATCCTCGAAGCTGGCATCTTCAGTCTGTGACAAACACTAACAAACATATTCATTTTATATAAGCTACAAGGTAATCATTACTAAAAACACCTTTATTAAATTATAATTTATGACATAGGCAAACATTGATTAACAGAAAAGAAAACGAACCATATTAACATTTTTTCATGTTCCTACATTTTACATTATGTATGTTCTCTTTCTCTGTAACAACTGTCAATCGTCATTCAGTACAAAATTACATAAATTGCTCTTCCTGAACATTATTCTGCATGTATTTTCCACAAATACTGTTTATGTCTGTGTAATTTGCTCTTTCATTTTCTAAAGATCCCACTTCCAGTTGTTTTATCTCTTTTACAATATTCAGTACTTCAAATACAGTTGGTTTAGATTTTGATTTCCATTTTCTAGCTTTTGTGGCAGCCAGTAGAATTAAACTTAATAAGGCCATGCTATGTTCAGGCAATTCAGGTCCTATGCCTCAGCTCAAATGAATCATTTCCTTAGTTATAGCCATTTGCTTTCCAAATATTTCTGACAGAGTATTCTGAATGGAATTTTTAAAATCTGCCAACTCATTATATTCCCAAAATGCATGCTCCCAGCTACCTCTTTCTTCCCCGTCATACCGCCATCATTTGCTGTTTATCTGAAGAAAAATTGTTTGAAATCTGCTTATGGTATAAAAATCCATATGGAAACACTTTCAAGCAAAACTCCTAAACTTCTGGACTTTGTTGCATACTTAGGAGCCATACATATGTCCTTCCATTGTTCAGTGTCTCTCTGCAATCTTTTCTAACTTACTCTGATTCTTATTGTTATGCAATATTTTATATGCCATAGTCGCAAGACAGTCATGTGATCAAAATAGGTCATATGATCAGAATCAGTGAACCACCCCCTTCTTTTTAAACAAACCTTAAAGTTTTCCAGGTCATTTAGACCTGGTGCTTGGCAAGCATATAATTTCACTTGTAATACGTACTCATTCCAATCTAAAAGTTCTTCAATAGCTTCTTTGGCATATGGAGAAAAACCTCTTCCAAAATGTCAAATTTCAAATCGCTCTCTGGTATCTATAACATGCTGGTGCATTATTGACATCCTGATTCCTAATGGCAACATATGTATATATGTTGGTAAATTCTCTTAGACATCTAGATGTTCTGCCTGTATAAAATGCATCACACCATTCAGGCAACATTAATCAAATTTATGGCTTTGCAAGCGAATACTTTTGATATTCTGTATAATTTTCTCTCATTTAACAGTATTTCTGACATGCCCGCCATCAAATATTGACATTGATTGCAGTTGCCACAAATGTTCATTTCTCCCTTACGTATCTCCCTCATCATACCAAAAGTATTCACTTTTCTCTTCAGTTCCCCACAGAAACATGGTTTTAGCCAAAGTAATATTAAATGTAAAGACACTATTCCCTAAGTTCTGTAATTGACCCTTTATCTCCACCAAGCCATGGTGGTCTCAGAAAATGTTTACCCACAAGCCTCTTGCAGTGATGGCGAACCTATGACATCCATGTCAAAGGTGACACACCACAATGTTTCAGATGACACACCAGGGTTCACCATCACCCAAGTTACCAAAGTAACTGAATGAACAAAAATACAAGAAAGACGTGACCCTGCACTTATTTATTAAAACTCAGCAACAAAAAAGTCTTTAATTGATGTTAATCAAATCAAATGCAAAATGTTTATTCTTTTTTCAGCTCAATTCAAAATTACTATTAAAAGTAGGGTAATTTTTTGGTGCACTATTGTAAGCCCAATTATCAGTACGCTTACTGTTTTCTCTATTGTAAGTCACTGATTTTTCTTTTAATTTTATAATACACAGCAGCCCACATGATTGGACTGTATTTTTTTAATTAAATGAATATGTAAATAATTGTTTTTCTTTTGTTCGGGGGGGGGGGGGGTGACACGCCAGCAGAGTCAAGATAAGCATTTTCTGAATTTTTGACACACTGAGCCCAAAAGGTTCGCCATCTGCCATCACTGCTCTAATGGTTCCCTGGCACCTCCAGCAGTTGTCAGGGGTCTGAGAACAGCTATGATGGTTACAATCCAGGTGCACTAATATCAAGTACTATCTTCATGTAAAGATTTTAAATTATATATAATAACCTTTGCCAAAAAGAATTTTGCAGTCCCCATCTCATAATTCTGGACCAATGTGCCATGCATGCTTCCAGGTCTTCTCCCATCAGCTACCATCATGCTGTAGGCCATACTTATTAGAACAGTAACAGAGAGATTTTTCTCCCCCATGTTTATTTTGAATAGAATAAGCTCTGATTTGAAATCATCAGGAAAATAATTTATTTTGCAGTTGTTTCACAAAGGATGTTATTCCATAATAACCTGGTCACCACTTGTTTTACAATGAAGTGTTCATCTTACTCAATCCCTGTCAGTCTAACCTTCCTCCTTTCTCATGTCTTGCAATATATTTGAGTTTCATATTTTTCCCCATATGTACTGCACTTCATACCTTGCCAAACTTTCCACTGTATACCCAGTGGGGAGAAGCACTGTAACATCTTACCTTTCCTTTCCTGAGAAGAGGTCTTAAAGGCGCAAGAGGCACACAGAGTGCCTTGCTGCTGTCCCTTTTCCAGAGAGCCCAGAACCAGAAATTAGTATCCTTATGATTATTAGCTAGACCTGACAATAAGATCTCTTTCCAGGCCACAGGGTCCATCATCACCTGGAGCTGCTAAAGAAGTTTTAATTAGTGTGCGTCAAGTACAGTGGAAGGTCAGGCTCAGCAAGTCCTCCAAAGCCTCACCTCCCAAGTGACTTCATCCCAGGTAACTTGGGGTTTAGTTCATTATCAAAGGAAGTCAACCACAAGGTTTCTAATTTTCCCATAAACTTTTTAGGGCACTCTTGAGGGAAGGATTAGAAAACATCAAGCATCAAGGTAAGATAAAGAAATGTAATGCTCGTACCTTCTGGTCATTTCCTGGGAGAATCATCTTACATTGATTCACATCTTCCTTAATTCTAAGAAAGAAATTTGTACACGTCTTTTCTGTTAATAGGGACACACTGTCTCCTATATAAACCCTGAAATATTTTATAGTTTGAGACACCCACAGGTCCTTAAGAGATATAATTCACAGGCATTGCTCTGGGTTTGCACCTGTTTATCTTATAACCTAAAAATGGTAAAGATTTATGGGCTAGAAAACATCTTAACTATTACCATTTCTGTAACTGTTAAATAAATATGTCAGTAACATATAACAATACCTTTACATAGCCCTGCTCATGCAGTGGCCCTTGGATTGAGGAACAACATATATACTGTCCAGAAGTTTGAGGTATAAGGCAAATAACAGAGGAGAAAATTGACACTCTGTCTCATGCCCCTGACCAGTGCAAGCTGGCTCAAGAGCTGTTCATAGGTTTTTTACTCCTACAAATGACCCCTGGTAAATAGAGAACCAGATCCATAAAACCACTCAGGAGGTCAAATTTCTCTAAAGCTAGTTCCAAACTTGGCTGTTCCACTCAATAATTGTTTTCTCATCATCAAGACCGACCAAAGACAGAAAGGAATTCTTGTCCTGGTCATCCTACTGCAGAATCTTAGTTTCCAAAATATTGTCAGGTATTTTCCATCTTCAAACAACCTCATCTATGTTATGATCCCAGTTATTCTCATTGGGATAATATAAAATTATTGGCCATGGTATGGGTAAAGCCAATCTGTAATCAAGTGGAATAGGTTATTTCAAGCACAAAAAGGGAGACTACCTAGGCTTATAATGGCCTGCAAGGGAAGTTAGCCTAGTACTTATCTATGATCTTGTGAAGCTATGATAAACGTCCCCATTCTTCCCATGGGAATGAACATAAATAGTTTATTGTCATGATTCAAGATGGAAATGATCTTATACAAAGACAGCAGATGGGGTCAGTCCCAACTTTTACTATACGTTATTATGACATCTTTCTATGATGTTGGTGGTGATGGGGAGTTCAGGTTCTGCAAGATCAGATTAAACAAATTAACCATAGTCCTCAGGAATGTGTCTCGTTCTGGCAACGATAATTCCACTGGGATTCTATCCAGGCCTAGTGACTTACCCTTTGCTCACCAGCTTGATATTTTCTAGGGGTAGGAGAGCAATTAAACTGTTGGCTTCATTTTGGTCTAGATCAGGCAGAACCACCTTACTGAAAAATTCCCTCTCACAAACTTCCTGACCAGAAAACTTTGACATAGGTGAATGCACCGTTCTTTTTGTTTTTATTATTTAGGTCATTCATAGTGATTAATTAGGGGCAGTGTTATCAAGGCCTCCTGCTCCCCCTAAATTGGTACCCTCAAATCACACTTAATTTGTGATACACTTGGCATGTTTACTATGAATCTAGAACTCAGATATTGCACAGGTGCCCCAGTCAATCATGGGCCATTGAACACAGAACAAAATGGCAGAGTTTAAATTTCCAGTATACAAGTTAAAAAACACCTAGCAAAAGATATATATATATATATATATATATATATATATATATATATATATATACTGTGCAATAGTACATCATGCATATGCATTGCAAAACATACTGAGGTCCTATGAACAGCTGCACAGCAATCCACAATATGCCTATGAAGTGAATAGGATGTCACACTGTGCTGTTAGCCAACCTAAGTTACATTGATGTGACCTCGTAACATACAGAGTAAATGAAGCTTGGTAATCAGGCAAGGAGTAACTGACCAAACAAATACACTTGTCAAACAGAAACTACATTACATTGGCAGAGTAGCATAACACAGACATATTTATCTATTTTAATGAATGAAACATCTGCCCTGTATTTAGTAGGTTCATATATTATATTGCATGCTTGCTGCAAATATTACATGGCTATCTGCATAACTGATATTGCATATATATCTGCTGCTCTGAATGTAAAAACATGACTTTATGCTGACATATCCATCTGTAGACTATAGATCAGTAATATAGTATGCCAGCAGGCACCTGACTGTGTGTCCTTCTCATTATTTATCTATGCTGTGACTGTCTACATGTTGTTTAGGGCTGCATGTGTGTCATCCTTTTGAATATGCTAGAAGCAGCAGCATAGTTTCATATGTAGCTCTAGCCAAGTACAAGGATGCCGGAAGCCGCTGAAGGCTGCGGGTTGGGGGTTGGGTGGCAGAAGGCAAAAGGGGCACTTAATGATCTAATAGGGCATTTTTTACCTGTCTACTGTCATAACAGTAACATATCTGTAAAACAAGATGCATGTAGTATAAATATGAATTACATTTGGAATGACTGTACAGAAGTTTCATAGAAAATTACATATGAAGCTGATGTTGTACCTGCATGGTATGTGATCTAGTTGCCATATAATCAAAAGGTAGAGAAAGAAAGTATAGTAGTGCTGTAACATGCTTTCTGTTACCACACTGAGCAGCCACACAAAAGAGTGGTTGGAAGCTTTCATTCAGACTGTTAAACACTTCACTTAGACATTAAAAAAGTTCAAATGAAGTGTTTAACACATCCCACTGTTTTTTTGTGGTGACTGCTGATTGTTAATGCTTTAGTGTATGACTAGAACTTAACAAAAGTGAAAGGTACTTAATAAAAGCCAGTTTAAAAACCTTTGAAATGTTAGAATGGTGCTTACCATGCAAGTCTTGTCACTAACTTCAGAGCATAATTATGGTGATCCATACACCAAGTCATTATCTTTCAAAGGTAAGACATGAAATGCATCACGGAACATTAAGACCCTGGCATTATCTACACATCAGGATACAGAAGTGGATTTTGACACAGGCTTCTGGCCTGGACTAGCCTGTTCTACAACTAGCCCTGCTCAGTGGTGTGTACAGAAGGTTGCTATATGTTTGGGAGGGGGGGTGAGGAGCTGGGAACAGTGAGAGCATTATTTCTTAAGTTCTCCTCAAAATCAAATCAAAGATGTGACCACAGAAGGTCACTATAACTTGTTTGGCATTGGGAAAATGCGGTCATTATTTCTGCAACTTTCCACATGGTTAATTCTCAGAGGTATGTAAAAAAGGTTACTATAAGTTGTGCGGGGCTGTGACAGTGTGATTATTTCTTTAACTTTTCGCACAAACCTCAGAAGATCACTATAGCTTGTGTAGGGGTAGTGTACTGTCTATTAACAACAGGAAGGAATATATGACTGATAATTTTTTTTCATTTATCTCACAATCACGCATCAACAGTGTATACATGTGGCTGACGTTGGTGGGTTGGGGTAAGGAGGCATATTTTTTAATATATATCTGAGATCACTAAGTTAAAACAAGTTTACTATATTCTTGTTGTCACATGGATACCCAGAAGGTAGCTGTCTTTTGGAAGTGGAGGTAAAGAGGTAAGCTGCTATCCATGCCATCTTCTTGCCCTAGGGTCCATATAGTGGGTAAAACAGAGTTGTATTGGTTAGGATTGTAAGGGGTCTTAAGCCATTAGTCTAGTAATCTCTCCTATGATCCTGTGTATCATGTGTGACAGGAACACCTTGAAACGTAAAACTAAGGCCATTTATTTATTCACTTTTATACAAATCTAACTTCAGAGGGATGCACAGTAGGTGACAATCCTTTTTTTTTCTTTTGGCAGGGAAACTGATACTTTTCTAAACTATGATTCTTGTATCTTTGCAAGCATTTATCTTCTCAGTTTATTTGTAACTACGTTTTTGTCAACTTTGATCATTAAGCCTTGGACACAGCTTATTTCTTCACTGAAAGAAAAAAAATAAGACTGTATTTCTGTACTTAGTTATGATTTTTGTCCAAGCCACATTTGTAACAAAAGGCTGGAGAAAAAGCTCTAAAATTTACCTCACAGCATGTAGTACCCCGTGACTTCTGAGGTCCAAGCAGTTTATTTCCCCAACAGTTATTACAGTACAGTCTCGGCAGTTTAGGGAGTGGTGATTGGATGCAGGGAAAGAATGAATTTCTTTATTTAGCCTCAATTCTTGTTCAAGTCACCTTAGTTTCAAAAGAATTGGAAAAAAAGCTCTAAAATACAACTCAGAGCGTCTAGAAACAAATGGCTTGTGTGGGAACTGAGACCTCCTGGTTAATTTGATTATTTCCTGATGATTTATTATGGTGGAATCTTGGCCAGTTGGTATGTATTGAAAGAAAGCTGGAACAATTTGAAGACTACAATAAAGTATGAGAAAACAATAAAAAGTAAGCTGAGTTTGGAGAAGAGATATCTGACTTGATTACTGGATCTCATGTTTCAGTGCAAGTCCAATATCTCCACCAGTACTAGAACCAGAAACTTTCATCTTCAACAACAGATAAATGCAGCACAGTTGAAAGTAAGGCTTATAAGGCAGTACCTCCCAAGCCTCAGTGTGATTCACTATTTTACTTTAAATCTAAATTAAATTACTGGGTGAATATCCACAAATTTACTCTGGGTTTGATTGTTATGGTCCTCCTGGAGAAAATAATTGCTTTCTGATTGTGGGCACTGGCAGGGCGTGAATGGCCATAAGACTAGCTGGTCTTGGAATATCCATGAATCAAACCTGTTTTTATGACTTACTCCCATGTTAGGAAATCTCTGTCTGCCTTAATAATGATCCTGAGTAGCACGGAGTCGAAGAGAATGAATAATTAAATGCATCAACATGATTGCTACCTTGGAAGTCAGGCTAGATCCAGTGAAACGTGCCTGTGTATAAAATTCTGCCTAAAAGAGGCTATTAGACAGGAGATTCAAAACCTATCCTAGTACTCAGTGAGTGAAAGGCAATAAACACACAGATCTGTGTCAACTTATGGGAGTCGTACATACATTGTATACTTGACAGTTATGTTCTAAAAGAAAAGTTTGATGTATGTATATGCAGTGCATTATTGTACTTGTATAAATAATTTTTACTGCTCTTGATCTCAGGTTGCAGCTGAAAATGATCAATATGCCAGTCTGTTTACTTGGTAAACAAATTGTAATCAATAAATAAACTATCCAGAATTTTACAGAACTTTCCAGATTTTGTCTCATAGCTCTGCCCTGTTCCTCATAAAATGTTAGATTTTCTAGTAAAACACTCAGGATCATACCTCTCAACTCCCCAGAATTGCACAGAATGTCTAGATTATTGCTTCATATTTTCATAAAATTTGTGGTTTTCCGGCAAACCATTCTGGATTGTGCTCACTAAATAATGAGACATTTGAGTATGATACTTCGTATCATTCAGAAAATGCATGCTAATGTAAAACCTGTTATTCTAGCAATTTTCTAGATTTATAAGAGCAATATTTAAAATCTGTCCCTGATTTTGGCGCTTTATCCCTCCATTATTTGTGGCTTTGTCCAGAATTCTTAAATTAAAGTTGAGAGGTCTGCTGAGGATTACAGTCGGTCACCATAATGCCAGATATTAAAATTTCAGACTTCCATTGTTCAGAAAATACATGTTGATTCACATTTCAAAACCTGCTGTATTTTATTTTTAAATGAATTAGTAATGTTTAAAAAAATTCCCGGGCTTTGAGCCTTCATTCCCCAGCTATTTTTGGCTTTGTCCAAAATTTTTGAGGAAAGAAGTTGATCACGTATGCCTCAGAAATACTTGTACATGTGTTTCTATGGTAACTGTGAGCTCACACAGCTGGAAAAAGATGGCTTATTTCTCAAATTGTTTTGTTTCCAGCTGCCTGAACTTGCAGTTATCTCAAGAAATGACAATGCAAATTCTTCCATGTAATCTGACAGCAGTTTCAGGGCACATTGGGCAACTGTTGATAGTGGGGGACTCTCCCCCCACTCACCCTATGGTTCCTGCACTCGTGACCCACTGCTAATTCTTGTTGACATGTCTTATGGTAAGTGTTGGATGCATAGTGAGTACAGCATGACAGCTTCAGATCTGCAGAGAAGCATTACAGCAGTATGGAATGTGTCTACTGGTTGTGACTGTAGGTGTGGTCAGTGTGAAAAGCTTTTGGATGATATGATCAAGAGGATGAATACTGTTGGTGGTCATGGATGCAGAGTGTAATTCTGTCATTAGTGTCACTGCCATGCATGATTAGGCTTCTTGGTATGCAAGGCGAATTGAGGAAGCTAGTAGGGCTTCCACAAGTGGTGGGAAACGTATTGTTTCATTAAATGATGTAGAAGAATACCTGTTCTCCTTTCACAGCCAAAGTTCCAGTTGCAGAATAGTTAAAGGTGACATTGATGTATATGTCCCCCGTATGTTAGTATATAGTTTAACTGCAAAAATCACCATATGTATAGTTAAACAATACAGGAATTGGTGCTGTTATGTGACTACTGCACATAACATAAGTTGTCCTGTGTATGTAAGGATGTCCATGTGGCTGTTGCTTCCAAAGACAAACTATGTATTGTACATGATCATACATGTTTTGTCACACTTGTCAGTATTTCACTCTAGTCCATGCATCATACATATCATGCATGTTGTGCTGAGGTCACATAGTGTAGTCTTTTTGATAGGTAAACACTTCCAGTATAACATTTTACATTGATGCATGTCTGTCTCCTGTTAATATGGCTTAAAATTATAAATCTTTTACCTTGTAGATCAGATTGTTACCATAGGAACCACTGTTACAGTTGCTGGCACTACTGACCACTGCAGAGACTTCTGTGGCAGTAAGGAGTAGGAGATGAACATATTTGTGAGTGCATATTAGGATGATGCAGGTTATACGCTAGGCATGGGAACAGTCACGGTGGACATAGCGGCTTGTAGACACATCAACTGTCTCCACCACAGGGCAGACAACTGACAGCTGAACTCTGTTGGCATTGGTAAAATGGGTTCCCAATGGGGCAATGACTCCAGTGACTCTGAAGAAATCTGTTGATGGTGATCACAGCGCACTATCATTTGTCAGGCCACAGGACGCTTCTCAGGCAGGGGCACAGAAGGAACCCACTATAGTAAATGGAGTGAGATGAATGATGACCATTACTAATCTCTATGATGAGGAAGTGCACCTTGGAGAGAGAGAATGATCACTCCTAGGCAATGTAACACCTTTCTCACTTTCTTTCAGGTGAACAAACCTCAGAACACATAAAACTCATTAACATGCAACCATAGATATTTTCAAAAACAACTGAGCAAGGTAACTCAAGCAAATGCCAGTTCAAGACACAATTGAATAAGAATGAATCAAGCTCAAGAGAATGAGCAAGTGGGAGATTCCAAGATAGATGTACTGTGAAGAGTAGATTGATTAAAGCTTTCCCAGTGTGAAAAAGAAAAACAGAACCAAAAAGACAGTAAAAACTATCAATTTTAGCAAATTTCAGTCACTGTCTGGATGTCAGCAGAAAAGAACTCTAGACAAAGTGAGAGAGAATCAACTAAAAAGGAGAAGAAAAATGCTGGAGGGGGAAAAATCTTGCAGCTATTCAACAAAAGGCAGTTCATGTTTCAGCTTTGGTGCAGTACATTGTTTCCAGTAATTTACAGAAAAAAAATCAAATGCATTCAGAACTGTTTAAAGTAAGTGATAAGCTGGAGGGATATATAAAATCAAATGGCATACGGGCTGGGAAGATGAGCTGATAAAATTGCAGAAATCAATGCCTGAAATGAAGAGAAGACTGGCTGAATGAATATGAGTCTTCTCAAGAAAAACAGTTTTAAAAAATACAGTTAGAAGACTGATCATGCAAACCTGATATTTTCTGCTGTACCAGAGAAACTGGAAAGAATAGACTGCATTAATTTTATGAAAGTACAAATAAGCAGCTTGACTGGTATTCCACAACATAATTTGTTTATTGCGAGGGCACACTGTGTCTATGCTCAAAATTTGGCCATGATAAAAACCCAAAGTTCTATAATAGTAAAATGCAGTCATAACAGGAGAAAGAGCTGTCCCTAACACAATTGTGGATGAAGGAAAAAGTATTAAGAATTGTGGACACCAGAGTGTTTGTACAAAATGATTATTCATTGCACATCAAGCAGAGGAGAAATGAGTTTATCCCTGCAGTCAGGGGGTGTCAAGAGACAGGTGCAAAATTTAAGTTGTTCTATGCAACTGATTATATAATATTTTTTCCTGGAGGATCTGAAACATTTTGGATGCAGAATAATCTAAGAAAGAAATAATAAAAAAAACTTTACCCAAGAAAGAGTGAGCCACCAAGCTGAAGGGGACTATGACTCTCATTTTTCTGACAATAACAAAGTCTATAAAGAGAGCGAACTTGCTATTGACACCTTTTCCACCCCCCCCCCAAAAAAAAAAGATTAAGTGACAGAAAAAAAGCCGAGGAGCTGACTAAAAAATTGTGTGTGTCATGGACTTGACCCAGAGGCCAGTGTTGGGTGGTTTTGATGATGAGAAATAAGATTAGCAGTAATGTGAAAATAGAAAGTGAATGTTAGAATTGTAAAGTGTCGTTTCCATTAGATACAGCGTGGACATTACAATGCTTCTGCAAGAAGTGGCTAAAACAACAGAAAGTTTGTAGAAGAAAACACGAAAACACAAACTGGTAAATCCACAAAAAGGCGTAGAGGTTCCCAAACAAAACTCCTTTTATTCACAAATAAATGGTGAGCGCTTTCACCGGCTGCAATACGCCAGCTTCTTCAGACCAAATCCAAACAAATTCAAAACAGTCCCCACTTATTTTATATACACTTCTACATACTTAATGAATATACTAATTGATTAATGACCTTAAAAATTATCCAATTAAGAACTTAAAAAAACATTACTTAAATGACATTGTTTAAAAAGGCATTAAATAAACTAACTTACTAAGCTGAGTTATTGATGATGAATACATATAATGCAAGCTGAATACAACACATATCATATTATCCATTTTAACTAAATTTGAAAATACAAGATATTGTATATAAACTTGTATGTAATACATTTGATGTTGTAGTGTAACAAGCTGCAGAAACATCAACATGTGGGTATGCTCCACAGTCATGACTGTAGGCAGAGACATAGGACAAGTATAGTATAAAATAACATGATATGTAGATACTTAATGTGACAAACAGTGAACATATTGTCCATTTGCATCTGTGTAAGGAAAACTGCATCATGAATATCACACATTACAGTTGTGCTAAAATTTGCTGTACCCCATAAACAAGATGGTCAACCTTACCTAGTCTGTCTGTATGTGCATCATTATAGACTATGTCTTGCGAAGATGTATCTGTAGTTTACAGTGACATAAATAAATTAACTTGTGAGCATATCCACTGTCAGTAAGCTATGGGTCACAATAACAATATAAAGCGACACTTGTGTGACTAGTTGTGAACATGTTATCCAGATATACCTTTATATGGAAAAAAAAACATCATGAATATCATACATCACAGTTGCACTAAAATTTGTTGTTCCGTATAAACAGCGTGGCAAATCATAACTGATATATGGATACATTTATGTGACATGGGTTGCTACTATGCACATATTGATAGAGTTATGCAATTGAAAAAGACAAACATCACAAATGTTGCTTGAAGTCTTAGGTATGTACTGCTTTGTTAAGACAATATGCAATAATACTTACATTGAGAATCCACGTTATTTGTGTGACCATGTTTCTGATGCATTTATGCTGTTGCTACAAAACAAATATGGCAATACATTAATAATTTGGACATAATGTCAATGACCAAGGTAGTGTATATGCTGCAATGGTTTGAAATGTATCACTATGTCCTGAAACACCCGGTTTCAGTACTTCCACCGGGTATACACCGATCATGACTGGTGCTATGATGTGATGCTAAGAAAATCATGATATCTGGGGGAGTTAATGGTGGCCATCCTGTGGTATTCCTTGTCCTCTCAAAGCGGCATATTCTGTTATCTGAATGATCATGTCCAAGCAGCTTCAGTGACAAGCCTCCTTGGAGGATCATGATTGGTGGTATGTTGTGACACCAGGAACAGCGTGATCTCATCCTGGGAAGTTAATGGTGCCCCACCTCCTGTAATATTCCTTATCCTCTCAAAGTGGCATATTATGTTGATGGCATAGAGGATATCATGTCCAAGCAACATCAATGACAGGCCTCCCTGGATCGATGGTGACTACCTATAGCATTGATCATGTCCATTAGGTCTGTCCAAACTTCATTCCTGAACACAGTATTTCCTGTCTGTCCAGGGAGACTGCAGCCATGCTGCCACAGATCCTGGATTGTTATTTCATTTTTTCATTGAGAAAAATTGTCAACCCTATTTTGGATTGAGATTTCGAAGACCTTGTTATATGCACATGCTATACATTATAATGGAGGCTTATAATTGACATAATGATGTTATAAGCATCTGTTAAATTACTCGATTTGCTCTTACCATTGCAAGTTATTTTTTTATCATGTATATTACCAGATGTGTAACTGGCTCCAATAGCACCCTGTGTTGATGCATCCAAACAGCACCCCACTCTCGAGGATCGACTTATTACACTGAGATCCATGCCTCCCCAGCTAGCTCTTCTGTTGAAAAGCAAACAAACAAACAAAAAAAACACACACCTCAGTTTATTACAGTGAGGTACACCCGCAGCTAGAGCAAAAAGAAAAAAAAGCACATACTTTACTATAAAATGCCAATGGCTGCAATGTCATTGGCTTATTCCAGTTCTATCTATACCTCCCCAGCTCTTCCATTAAAGAATATATATATATATATCTACCTTCTTCTACTGGCACGTAGGTGGGCAGATGCATAACATGCCTCCCTCCTTCCCCCAGCCATTCAGGTCCCATTTCTGTGCCCTGCTCTGCCCTTCCTTCTGCACATTTAAAAAAAATCTTCTTTTAAACTGCTTGCTACAAATGTAGCAAACAGTTGTTACAATTTATACCCTGCATGGACAGAGTGCTACCGTGCTCATATATTAGGTAGAAAGTCTTCATTTAAACCATAGCAAATTGCTTGCTGCAAATGTCGCAAACTGTTCCTACAGTTTACACCTTGCCTGTATGGAACACTATGGTGCTGATGTTTTAGTTAATAAAAAAAAAAAGCTTCTTGTATCAAACTGTAGCAAGCAGTTACTACAGTTTAAACCACACACACAGAGCACTGCAGTGCTCAGGTTTGACTGCAAATGTAATACCGGCTTTTAATAGACAGTATTGCACTAAAGCCTGATTGGAATGATGGACGGATGATCGCACCCAGCCAACACCTTGCACCCATGGCTATTGCCTCTCTCTCCCCACCCTAGCTACACTTTTATATACTGCTGAATATTAGAGAACATAATGGATATGAAAACAATGTCTAAATATGTAATAGCAGGATGACATGTAACAGTTGTTTGTATTATCTGTATAGGTCATATGTGGGATTTGAACCCATTGCAGCGGATATCAGAGCAACTAAAAAACAACACACAACCTTTGTGCCACAGGCATATTACTTTTGTGTTGCTGTTTCCACAGTTACTTGCACTTTGAAACATAATGAGCATACATACCTTGAAACACGTTATGCAAATATTATTGCCATTATTTATTATGCAACACATATAATGGAAGTTGTACAGAAATCTTGCTGGAAATATTCATATTAAATTGAACTGTTGCACACTGCTGTCTACATATCAACACAGTAAACAGTTAAAACCATCCTCATGTCCTATGTATTAGATTGAATGTACTAACAATTGCTACTAAGCATCAGAGAGTATCTGTGGACTATTTAGTAAACATAGAACTTATGGAAACTCTTGGAATTTAAATGTCTTCCATAAGCATAACACAGACAGTACAGGTTAATCACAAGGAAGTCCAGATATCTTTTCATTTCAACTGTATCTATAGTATGTGCATTTCAAAGCATCAGAGATTGCCTGCAAAATATTCATTTTTACATGCAATTTGCAGAAACCCATGGAATTTGTAATTTTTCATAAGCATTTTTTACATAGTCAAAGTGAACCAGAATTTGCTACAGATATAATTTTATGTCTTCACCCACTTTTCACAGGATCTGTTTTCTTTTAGTCATTTATCTATCTGCATCAATATTGCTTAGTCCTACTACCACCCATTATGTCACAGAGAGGTTGTATTGCAGATATGTTTGGCCACAAACGGTCTGTCAACAAGTATAATTTGAATTATAAAGCTTAATGAAAACATAGATATGGAATGACAGAAGTGTACTCCTCCACAGACAATGCTATCAGCTGACAACTTTCCTTTGAAGCTAGCTAATTCAGATATACCTTGCAGTGAGTGCAGCTGTGTGCACTTTTAAGTACAATTTGTGACATACATAATTAATGAGCTTCATTAACATTGAATGGCTTGGAAATCCATTTGCACACATCCATGTAACCTCTAGAAATCTAACAGAATAACCAACAGCTATGTGTAATGGGAAGGTGTTCTGTGAAACTACCCAATAGGTATCAGTAAATGGGACTATATGTGACACATGCCTGATGTCCTTCAATAGTCTGATACCATCTTGAATGCACCAATTTTAAAATGTGATTTGGTTACATTTACTGGTCATACCACTGCTACCTGTGAACTGAGTGGGACCTCAGCATTAATCAGAAGGCATGTTTTGGAATACTTTTACCTTCCAACAGTGAAGATATCGACTGAAAGTGGGCTTCGGCATGTCCGATCTCTGAAATGGACAGAGAAGGAGATTACCAGATGATTACTATCGATGTTGGATATAAGAAGAGGATGCAAACCTGTCCCAGGAACTATGCTATGATAGAGATTTGGAACTGGATTGTGAGGGAGCATCACAGATGGACTGCGATTTACCAGACTGTTGTGCAGATCTATCATAAATATGATGACCTGCAATGGAGGGACGCCGAGGATCTTCCCGGGAGCATTGTAAAGGTCTAATGCCAGCCTGTCTGATGCCTACAGTTAGCTTCGTAATCCACATCTTAACACCCACCTAGGAGACAATAGGAGGTACTGCCAGCTATGCCAGGAGAAGTAGGGCAGTGGATGTGTAACATATGCCAGCACAGCTAACAGGAATGTAGTAAATAATTATATGTTATTTGAATAGTAAACTGATTTGTACAGATGCTTGTGTTGAAAATGTATTTGTAAAGTTGCTTGTATTAAAAATGTGTCAATGGTGTACCTTGCTGGAAAGAAAATAAATGCACACATATTATATTAACTGAATGAAATGTATATGTTTTAACAGATGATACTGGAAGAGGAGAAGTTAATCACAATCCAGTCGTGGCAAATTTGAAAAACAGTTGAAATTAAATTAGGCCATAAAGATTGTATCTTGAAGTTCTGGTTGCAGCCAGAGACAAAATGTCTGGGAAACCAAGTATTAGGAAGCCTTTTTTATTGTCTCAAGCAGGGAGCTAATTGCTATCTGGAAGGCTAGAGGTTTGAAATTGTTTTATGACTTCAAGGAGCTGCAGCAGATATGAGCAAAGCTCTATCTGTGTGTATGGTAACACATAGGTGCTAAAATCCTGGCAGCTTCTAGTGTTGGTGATAGTGTGGGAGACAGAGTCAGATGACCAGATGTGATGTCATTATGTAAGCTATCCCAGAAATAATATTTAGATGTTTTATTGAGAAGACTGTCAGTCAGACTGGGCAGACTGTTTCTTGGAGCCTGACAAAGAAGGAAGACCACTCATCTACTTCATTTTGCCTTGCTTTAGTAAGTGGACCAGGGAATAGTATTCTTTAGATTAATCAGGAAAATATAGTGAGATTAGTTAAGTATTGCTTTTCTGTAACTGTGTGAACCTGTCCACCTGTGTTATTTTTAATATTTTCTGTGATTGAAACTTTGGTGCTTATTGTAAATCAATATTTAGTATTTTCATGTTCTTTTATTATTTATTATTAAATAACTCGCTTACCTGTCTGAACCCACTCCGTTCGCCCTGCGGGCTCACTCCGCTCCCCTACCCTACCCCCAATTCCCACCCACCCCAGGGGTCCTAACCATAAACCTCCTGTGGCCCCACCCCGACTCCTATTCAACCAGTCTCATCCTCCTACTCATTACATGCTAACTACCCAAACTCACCACTTATAGATACTCATTACTTCTAGAAGTACTTAATCAATTTACAAACCCTATATCCCAACTTACTACAAAAACCTTGCAGTACCTCCACACTCTCATCCTCTTAAAGATACCTTACCCCAATTTAATTATTTACCTAACCGATCACTATGACCACAGTACACAGATTCAAATCCCCACTACTATTCCTCTTAATTGCCATCTTATCTTTACTATCTATAACCTATGTACTAACTAAATATGAACATCTGACCTTGACTAACTTCAGCCAGTCCCTTAAACAAGCAACCCTGACAGACCTACTACCTTACCATAACTATATTAATATTAGCTCTACACCCACCTATTTAGTGCCAAAGTTTCATCGTTAGTCCACATCAACTATAACCAACCCAAGAAAACAAAATACACACCCTGTAAACTCCTAAATATCATACACAGGATTAAAAATGCTAAACTTTTAGATGGTGACATCCATCCAAACCCTGGCCCCAACACTACAACCATCACTAACCTTCCTAAACAAAATCCCTCTACTTCTCAAACGGTCACTAAAGCATCAAACTCCCTCCTCATAGCTCACCTCAATATACAGAGCCTAAACAATAAAGTTTCCCACCTCCATGCCCTCTTAGATGTCCACTCCTTCGACATCCTTTGCCCAACAGAGACCTGGTTAAAACCTGCAACACTGGACAATGAAATCACCCCACCAGGATACAATATCATGAGATTAAATTGAATAACCAAAAGGGGTGGGGGTGTAGCAATACTATACAAAGCAGATTTGCAATTAACACCAATAAATGTGCAACCACCTTCTATCAGTAGAGTGGAAATCCTTATTTATAAACTCCAAATCAACACCTACAAATCAATCTATATAATATGCGTCTACCTCCCTCCTGGTAACAACATAATCACCCTTGAAAATATTATTTCCTGGCTGTCGACTAACTACCCACAAGAAACCATTATCCTGAGTGACTTTAATATTGACTGGAATACCTGCATCTCAGACAACCAGACTACCCACATAAACCTTTATGGTTTTTCTCACACTATCACCTCCCCCACCAGGATCCATAAACCCAACAACAAAGAAACAACTCTAGACTGGATACTAATAAACAGTCAGCCCCTTTCTTATGATGCAGGAATCCTTCCTGATGATGTCAGTGACCACTCACTGACCTACATAATCAGACAAAAGATTAATGCTCATAAACCAATCTTATATAAAACCATTCGGTGCAACAAAAACTTTAACCGTATTAACTTCCAAACTGAACTGAAAGCATGTGACTGGTCACCCCTAAAATACCTCCAATTAGACAAAGCTGTATCCTACTTTAATGCCAAATTCTTAGAAATCCTGGACCATCATGCACCATCCCGCTCAATGAGAAATAGGACTAAGACTGCTCCATGGCTAACAAAAGAGACAAGGCACAAAATTATACAAAGAAATAAAATCTGGGCCAAAGGGCGAGCAACTAAAAACCCAGCTGATCATCTAACATTTAGACAGTTGAGAAATGCTACCAAAAAAATCTATACTACTAGATAAAAGAAACTTCTACCACAACAACCAGCAAACCCATCAATATAAACCTCAAAAGTTCTGGGCAGGCATTAACAGACTCCTCCACCCAGGACAGTCCAAAACTCCCACCCCAACAGGATCCACCTATGAAACTCCTAAGCATATTGCTAATGCCTTTAATACCTTCTTTACTGAAGCAGTCCATACTCTCGACAACTCACTAACTCCTGTTAGCACATGTCTATCATCCTCCTTGACGGCTTTAACCCCCTTATTTAATTTACAACCAGTCCCAACGTCCCTCATCTGTACTCTTCATAAACTAAAACCTTGCACCCCCTCAGCTGACCATCTACCAGCAAAATATCTACAGATAGCTGCAGCAGCAATATCCTTTCCTATTTCCATCCTTATAAATAGAACCATTACTGAAGGAATAATCCCATCTATCTGGAAAATCTCCCACATTATCCCACTGCACAAAGGGGGCAACTCAACTGAACACTCAAACTACCGCCCAATAGCTTTACTCTCCCCTTTAGCTAAAATTATGGAAAAATGTATCCACCGCCAACTACTAGACCACCTACTTGCAAAATAACTTACTAGCTAACTGCCAGCATGGCTTCAGGCCTCACCATAGTACCATCACAGCCATCCCATCCTTTTCTGACTGTATTAACTATAACCAAAACAACAATACTTTATCCTCAGCACTCTTTATTGACCTATCAAAAGCCTTTGATATGGTCAACCATCAACTTCTTTTGCATATACTTGGTTCTCTCTCACTAGATACACAGGCTTTACAGTGGTTTAAATCCTACCTTGAGAATAGGCAACAGGCTGTGCTCTGGGAAAATAATCTATCCTCTCACCTTCCTATTATCCTAGGAGTCCCTCAAGGTTCTATCTTAGGCCCTCTCCTTTTCTCAACTTTCATAAATGATCTCAATCTGATCATTCCTCAAGCTACATGTATCCAATATGCTGATGACACTACACTAATATGCTCAGCTACCTCTACACCTCAACTTCAGGCCATTACCCAAACAGTGCTTAACAGCGCAGAAAGATGGTTCTTACAGCATAGCCACCTCCTGAATCCTAAAAAAAACAAAACTACTACTCTTTCACTCCCACACAAAGGTCCCCCCAACTGACTTCACAATTATATCCAATGATGGCATCATTATATCTCCTAACCCAACTACCAAGCTCTTAGGGATTACAATGGACCATAATCTTAGCTTTGACATACATAGTAACACAACAATAAAAACAGTAAACAGAAAATGAGGCTCCCTCTATAAACTTAAACCCTTCCTTACTCCAACAGCTGGAACAACTATTGCCCTCACCCATCTAATTTCCACCTTCCTCTATGCCTGTCCTATCTATACCAACCTATGGAAAAACAACCTTAACAAACTAGCTACCTCCTACAACAATATTGCCAGATTTGCTACTGGTTCCTCATTTAGAACTCACCACTGTCAAAACCTAAAGCAACTAGGACGGCTAGAACTTCATAATCAACTTCAGATTAAACAACTTGTTATCGCCCATAAGATCCTCTATCTTCCAAAAAATTATTCTATACTTACTAGCATTCTTACCCCCTACAGTAATTTGACAACCCTTCGCTCAGCCAATAAAGTACTGCTATCCACAGTCAAATCCAAAAATAAGGCCCGAGACTCTCTGTTCGCCAATACTGTTGGCAAATCCTGGATCCTCCTTCCCAATGAACTCTCATCTCTCTCCTCAGTGAAACTGTTCAAAAAACAACTCAGAGAACACCTTTTTAACCACTGATTATGCCCATGTAGTAACCCAGACTAATCTTACCACCACTTTCTCTGAAGCCTATCTACATAACCATTTGCAATTTAATTCCAACTCTCTCCATGCCTCAGACAGTACACAGCTTTACTTTTTTAGTATTTATAACATTTTCATTCACATAACCTTTTTCTAATTATGTACTTGCATAGCTAGCAGCAGTAACTGTTTATCACATAAAAACATCTATATAAACTTTCTTTACACTTCCTACTACATGCTTCCCTAAAGTTGCTATGCTACTATAGGATAAATGGTATGACTCACTGCTAAATACTGCTCCTTGAGCTGTTACATTTATTTATTTGTGTATTTTTTCTTCACCTCTCTTTCTTATTGTGTGCCACTTTAAAATTGTTTGTTGCTCTATCTGTTTCTTATCTTCTGCTACTTTAATATTAATATTTGTCTATATAACGTGTATTCTTCAGCTTAAAATAGTACTGTACCTTAAGTTGTTACAAATTTACTTATCTGTACCTGAAGTTGTAAATTTTGCTTATGTGGAGCTTTTCTCCCCAGGCCTCTACTGAAAATGGACATATATCCAGTTAGACTAGCCCGGTCAACAAATATAAAATAAATAAATAAAATAAATATTTAAACTTCTAATTGTGGCTGGTCCTTTTAGAGAAATATTTTAACCTTTGAGAGTACTTGCATGTATTTAGTGACTGCTCTGGCCAGCCCTGAAACCTTGCGGTTTGTCAACATTACCATTTGTATTAACATTAATTTCTCTCAGTATAATTGGATACCCTTTTAAGAACCTTATAGTAACTGACTGGTGGCAGTGAATCTACTTTATAGTCTAGGCAAAGTTGGCAGAGCGGGAAATCTGTGCCAGCCTTTCCCAGGTGTGTGTGTGTGTGTGTGTGTGTGTGTGTGTGTGTGTGTGTGTGTGTGTGTGTGTGTGTGTGTGTGTGAAAATTAAATCTCCAAGTGTGTGTGTGTGACAAAAAGCACTGGTTTCGCAGAGAGGGTGCAGGAGGACTGGGTTTGGACACTCAGCTGAAGACTTAACCTTCAGTTGTGCCAGTGGGGAGTCTCATTGGGGACCTGGAGGGAGACAGAGACATCCAGACTCTGGGCTGAGTATGTTCCTTGTGTGCTCTTAAGGGAAATTGTGCTTAATGCAGAGAAGTCTGGATCTGGAAATACTGAGTGTATTAATTTGTATTCCCAGTGAACATCCCTGTCCAGTGTCAGTGGTGAGGATTCAGGATCCTTGATTACTGGCCCAGAGTGGTGACATCACTACCTACATCATAACAAGTGTATTTCGTAGCTGTATGTGTTTATAGGACTGTCTACATTTAATTTTATGGGTGTCTGTACTGATAAGAGTGATGCTAATGTACTTAACATTATACACATACAGCTGTGAATGATGCGCCATAACAATTCCTATTACAAGCAGGCATGAACAATTATTTCAAGTAGCTCAACTGTATAAGCAATGAGTCAAAGTGAGCGATGATGCCCTATGTTTGCATTTAAAACCCATTGTAGGGCATTTTGTAAATATTGGTGCTTATGTATATAAAATTGAACATAACCAGTGTAAGCCCTGTCTTTGACAACTGTACATTACAGCTTTTTTAAATATGTAGATTAGCCTTGGTTTCACTGATGCCTATAGAGACATTCATTATTAGTCTCTACATTATAAAACTTTTAAACACTGAGATATAGTACTAGTATATGATTGATTCCTCTGTTATGCCATAGAAATAATGCTGTATGCGAGAAGGTATTATGCTGTCTCTTAGCATAACCTGTTAAACTGTAGGCTAATGTGAATGACTCATGAATATATCTGGGTTTGAATCCTTGTATCGAGTATTTGTTTTTTATTTTGATATTTGTGTATTTAGTATTTAAAAGCAGATACATGTGATAATTGCTTGTTCAGTTGTGCAGTATAGCTTTTTACACTACTACGTATGTGCTGCAGTAACAACTATAGCGTTTAGGTCTTGGATAGCTATGTATGTCTCTGTTAGCCACAGTATTCTAGAAACATCCCTTAGTAAGTCTCTATGATGGGAGTGATTTTTCTGTCTCTTTGTTTAACCCATTAAGCAAAAGTCCAATTTGAATGTCTCAAGGATAAATGTGGATTTGAATCATTGATGTTATTTTGATAGTTCAGTAATGACTAATTAAGAGCAGATATGGCAGATACTTGCTTGTTTAATTATTCAGTATAGCTTTTTTAAACATCTGGTATGAATGAGGTGCATTAATACCTATAGCGCTTACTTCACAGATGACTATGAATATTTCTGTTATCCACAAAGATTCTGGAAACACTCCTGCTCTGTCACTATTGCTGTATGTGTATCTCATTGCCAATGCATATATACTATAGCTGTACATGTTTAATGGCACAATGTAATCCATTGTATTTTAACATTGACTGTCTTCCTAACTAAATGAAATGGAGATATATTTTCCAGTAGTGATGAACGTCTTTCTGTCTATATGTGTCTGTCTGTCAAGTGCATACACAGGCTTTGTTGCAATACCTGAGACGCTAAACTCTGGATTGTTTCAGCTTTTTTTAGTGCTGTGAACAATATGCTGACATGCTGTTAGGATTGCATGGTGGTGTTTTTCAAATGCACAGCACATGTTTGAAGTCAGGCTTTTATTTTACCAGTCTTGATATTTATGATCACAAACTCAAGTTTTTGAATCTTCCCTGCATAATCATATAGTTCAGTTATTTAATCTACATAAATATATGCAATTAAAGATGAATTAGCTAGACAGGTAGGTGCCATGGTATAAGTACAAACTTACATGAGAGTTGTAGTTTCGAGTCTCTGTTCCTCCTGTTTGTATACATTACTCCTGTGTGAAGTCATGACAGCGACAAAGCAGTAATTGAATGTGCAAAATATGAAATTGTATGTCATGTCAAAGTTAATAAGATATGTGATGCTCAGTATTTTTCAGTCAATTTTTAAATAACAAACAATACATTCAACAGACAGAATCCTTCTGTGCCAGTAATACTTCTTTTTTTCTTTTTTGCAGGTGATGAGGACTGAGCCAGGAATTATTGTGCATCAGGCAGATACACAGGCTGGAGGAGCAGTGGAGGGGGGAGAGAAATGTGTGTTCCAACTGTAAACATTAATTTCCCTAGAGTAATTATAACATTGTTAAAAATGTGTTTTTGCTTGCAGAATCAGGCATCCTAATATTAATGCAAGACAACCCACAATGTATGTGCAAGGTAAATGCAATAATCATTATAGATTTTAAATGTCACATTTGAGTTATAAGCAAGGTATGTTTGAGAAAAGTATTATTTTTTGAGTCACAATCTAAATGACAGACATATCTGTACATCTGTCATAGTGCTTTCACCTAGACTGTTTCAGATATAAGCTGATTGGGTTGATAATTCTTTTTGAAAAGTAGGTGATGGTAAACTTGTATGTCCAGCAGTGGTGCTTACTGACTTTTATGTTGTGCATAGCCTGTCTATTCTATTGTTGAATGGGTGCCTGCTGTTTTGACATTAGTAATGAGGTTGGCAGATAGTTTTTGGAATTTACTTCAGATCAACATGTCATGCACTTCTGTAGTAAACAGCTGTGATGGACTGTGTAACACAAAATTGCCCTCCATTTTCCACAGTTTTGCCCAAATCCAGTCCTGTTATCCTTTTCGATCAACTTATTAAATATTTGCTTAGTAGCATTACAGTGTTTGAATTAATCAGGTATATAGATAAGAATAACTGGAAATGCAGGTTGTTACAGTGATACAATAATTGATGAACACTGTGTGACAAACTAAATTCATAGATATCACATGCTGTCACTATGTTTATAATTAAGTTTTTCTAAGGTGTATTGCTTTCCAATATTCTGATGTTGCGATGTCATCCATTAACCATGATGCATTGCTCATCTAATTTGCATATAGTTTACATTTTTCCACTGTTTGTTCTTCTTACTATATATTGTTAAAAAACATCTGTTATTTGTGGGATGTCCATATGATACCTTAGTTGCATATAAACTACAGTTACACTCAAGCTTAAATCTAATATTGACACCACAACATAACTGTGTCAGATAGCCATAAAATTAATGGAACATGGAAATATATATTTTTTAATTTTGTTAGACTGCATAACAATGTTGTAAGACATATGTCAAGGTTTTATGTCACAGGCCCCACTCAAAATATGCTATGGGTATCACTGTCAGCTTAGAGTATAGCAATTTTTTTGGAATGTAGACATGCCAGTGTTGGATGCCACACTGTTATCCCATGTTTTCTGCTTTTGTACATTTGTTTTTCATGTATACTGATGTCTTTTTCATACTTGAACAAGTAATAGCATTTTCTTGGATAAACTGTGTATTGCATGACACATAATGCTCTGGATGAAAGTAATAGGTTCATAGGTAAGTACTAGGCTGTCTGCCCGAGGGCATCTGTAAGCCTAGCCAGAATGTGTTGGCTTTTGCCACCCCCTTAGATTAGTTCCCTGTGCCTCTGTCCAGCAGAGCCATTAGTTCCTTGTACCTCTGCCCAGCAGAGCCACTGCAGTGATCCCCGGGGTAAATTTTCTATTTCCTATCCACTCATCAACGTTTCTCTTGAAGAGTGTTATTGAGAGGCTCTGCCTAATGTCGATTGGAATCCTGTTCCAAAGCATGGGGAGTCTCTGGGACAGGAATCTATCCCTCCAGCAAGTCCTGTTTATCATTGTGTTGAGGTTCAGATCCCTAGAGTGTGTGGCTCTCGGGGATTTGTTTTTTGTAGGTGGAACATGTCCATCAATTCTGGGTTGGACATGGCCTTGTATATCAGGCAGAGTTCACCTCTGAGTAAGTGGTATGCAACCGAGTACAGCTGGAGTTTCTTCAGTCGGGCTGCATAGGGCATCTGTTTGAGGCCAGTAATTCTCTTGGTGAGGTACTTCTGTGGTCTTTCCAGCTGTTGCAAGTGTCTTGTAAGGTACATCCCAAATGGGGCGTTGTACTCTATAATGGGTCTGATGAGTGATGAGTAGAGGGGCACAATAACCTCTTTTGTTCTAGATGAGAACCCTTTTGTGATTAGGTGGTCCACATAGAAGGATTTTCAAACCACCTTGGCAATATAATTATCAAAGGAAAGATTACTATCTACTTGGGTCCCCAGATCCCTTATTACATTTTCTGTATTTAGGGGACTACCACATATGTGGTAGTTCACGGGTACTTTGTTTTTTCCAGAGGGGATGATTATGCATTTTTTGGCATTTAGCTTGAGGCCATGATTTTGACACCAAGTATCCATCTCAGTGAGACCCTTCTGGAGGATGTTTGTATCAGCTGGAGAGACCCTTCTGGAGGATGTTTGTATCAGCTGGAGAGTCAGTTATGGCCCCCAGTTTGCATTCGTCTGTGAACTTGGTCAGCCATAGTCCTCCTGTGCTTGCCTGTACCTCCGAGAAGTATGTACCAAACCGGAGGAGTCCCAGGACTGAGCCCTGGAGGACACCACTTGTAATCTGTTTAGAGTCGGACCTAGCGCCTGCAATTCTCACTGTGTGGGGTCTATCTGTGAGCCAATTAGCAGCCCATCTCATGATGTAGGGGTTTATGTTCAGGCTGGTGAGCTTGTCTATAATACCAGAATGGAGAATGGTGTCGAAAGCCTTTGCGAGGTCTAGGTAGGCTGTGTGGACCTCCTTTCCCTTGTCTAAAGCCTTGGTAACTGTCTCAGATAAGTCCACCAGATTTAGGAGACATGATCTTAACAAAGCCAAACTGGGTAGGGTCCAATGTTTGGAGGTTCCCAATGTCTCTGTTAATGAGTTCCATGATGATGTGCTCCATAGTCTTGAAGACCAGGCTAGTCAGGCTTATAGGGCAATAGTTCCCAGGGTCCGTTGTGGCTCCACCTTTGTGGAGCAGGATAACTGTTGCTGTGTGCCACTTTATGGGTACGTAGCCTGTAGAGATGCTGAGTTTGAACAGTGTGTTTAGGTGAGGGGTTTGTGTAAGACACAGCCTGGGACTCCATCCGGTCCCATTGAAGCTATGTTTTTGGCTTTGGATTGGGCTGTTTTAACCTGTGTGTCAGTAATTGCCATGGCTGTACATTCTTCTGGTATGTTTATGGACCCTTTAGGGGGTGAGAGCGGAGGTGAAATTTGCACTAAACCTGTCTGCCAGAATGTTGGCAATATCAGTCGGTTCAGTGTATTTTGTGCCATTCTGCACTACTCAGAGCAGATCTGAGAGTTTCCACTTAGGTTCTTGACATAGCTAAAGCTAAAGAACACTTTGTGGTTATCTTTGGAGTCCTTGGCAATTTTTCTTTCGAAGCTAGCCTTGGATGATTTAATAAGGGATCGTAGTTTCTTGCTGATACTGATCAGGGATGTCTTTCCTTCTTGGGATTTTACTCTTTTCTGTACTAGTTTCCTCCTTCTGTTGTATAGCTTGTTTATGGCAGGGGTCCGTTAGACTGGTTTCCTTTTCTTGGAGGAGTGAGTCTTGGTTTTGCTTGGGATAGCACGATCCATGCATTCTTAGAGTGCCTTTGTAAGGGATTCGGCAGCTTGGACAGCATTGTCCTTTAGCATGGGGGCTGTGAACCTTTCCACCTCAGTCTTAAGTAACGTGAAGTTTGTTTTTGAAAAGTTTTTCATGGTGGTTTCCATGATTGGAGTGGGGGCGGAATGTGGATATCCAGAGTGGATTAGTCTATGGTCTGATCTAACCAGCGAGGGGTTGACCTCCGGTATAGAACACCAGTCGCCCATGTTGGTGATGACCAGGTCCAATATGTTGTCACCTCTGGTGGGGTGTTGACTCTCTATTATGGACATAGTGGCCCATATGTGGCCTTCTATTGATATTATCAATACAGATTGATAATAGGACATTGGGAATGTTGCATGATCCTGACCATACAGGTACTAGCCTCACATATTAATATTGTACAAAGTATAGAGACACCTTATGAGCCATATCATCTGTCAAATATTTTTAAATGACACCTGTATTGTATTGTGATATACCTTCAGCAAACATGTCACAGTTACAGTGTCATATTTTTTTATCATGTTGATGGTATAGCATTATGTCTTTCACATTATTCAGGTGTTCATCACATAGTGTTTTATGACTGAGAGATGTAGTGCACATGACTGATGTATGATACATAATGTTTTTTACATTGTTATGTATTGAAATGCCTTTCATCACAATATGGTGTTAAAGTTACATAAAGTCATACTTTACTGTGACATAATAAACTGTTTCCACCCATAGATCATGTTAGTTGGTTTATGTTATGTAGTTGTAACTTTAGGCGAGCATGGATTTTGTATTTTTATTTTTTTGTTTACCCTTGACAGAGGATGGAATCCATAGTGGCTCTCCAATTGGATGAAAGAGAAGATGATGTCCCAGACCCCTGCCAGACAAATCGGACTCAGCGAACCATTAGGATGACAGGATCAATGATGATGATGATGACAGACCAGAATCTGCATGTACCATCATTTCTACTGCTCTCCATAGGAAATATCAACCAACATAACATGGAGATGATTTACTTGGCCAGATCTGGGAGATGATAATGGACATCATCTAGATGCAGATGAGAGACCTGATGGGGAATTTTGTTTTAGAACATGGCACTGGCCACGTGCAACTCTTTCCACAAGATTGCATATGAGATCATTTGTGATGTTCAACTCTGTAAGGGTGGGATGTCAGGACCATAAGTATTGTTTGCGTGATCCAATTACATAGTGCTGCCACCATGATGCTTGCAATATAACAAAATGTAATGTATAGGCACAGTTGTGAGAACATAGCATATTGCTGTCATGTGTAGCTGATACACATCCATCTGTACACTGCAGATGTGTCACAGGTGGCATTAGGTTGTACTTGAAGTATGACATTAACACTTTATACTTTTGTTAAGCAATTAAATTTACTTGATGTGCTGTACTTAATGCATACATTTCTCCAAATGGGCAGGGGTGCTGCTCCTTACCTCTTTTTGCATATTTGTGCTCCTGTACATGCAGTGCAGCATAATGTTGTTGTGTCTTTCAGCTTTTTCCGGTTGGGGGTCACCACAGCGGAACTCCGGTCCGCTAATGATTGGCAGTAGATTTTTCATGAATGCCGAGGTGCCAGCTCGACGTTCAACCTTCAGCGAAGGCACGCCCATTTACGCATGTCTTTCAAACACCCACCCAACCGCCGGGAAGACATGTAGACTCCACACAGAAGGCACTCCCCGCACTCCAACCGAGAATCGAATGGGAGAACCTCTTGTTGTGAGGTAACAACGCTACCGCTGCACCACCATGGATGATGCAGTGCAGCATAATATTATGTTCAATATACTCTGCCCTTGTATGTGACAGGTATGACTTGCAATTAGATGAGACACAATTGTTCTGTTTGTATTGTTCCACTGTATACATGGGTCAGATGACAGCAAATCAACAAATGTATTATTCACATAATTCACACATAATACAGTAAGATTGGTCCATTTCTTTTATTTACACGTTATCTGTGTGTATGCATTGCACCTGTTTCTTTCTTACTTGTTGCTGTCTTGTGTCTGTTCAAGAACATGACCAGTCCTTACCCCTGTGATTCAAGTAACATTGTGGTGTCATGCTCTCATATTGCACTATAGCTTTGTCTGCGGCATGTAGTGCACATATTGTGCCATGTTGTATCACATTAGTGAGAATGCGTTTTATGGGCAGTTATTCACATAATGCTTAGACAGTCATTTTTCCATTACTGTATATACAACTCAGTCGATGCCTTCTTTAGTATCATTCCTGAATGCCTTGTCATTCTGTGTTATTTTACAGCATGCACAATCATATTGGCATAGATATGCAATGATTTACATACATGTATATGTCTCTGAATATTGTATGATGGAGACATAAACATCCTTGTACATTGAAACTGTGTGCACTCAATTCTTCCATTTTTATGTGCAGGACTGTCCTTTGCTCAGTCATACAAATGGACAGTTTTGAAAGCTAGAAACTACAATAAAAAAAAGTAAAAGCTTTTTTTTTTTATGTTTATGTACCCCACATACCCCCTTCTAATTATATATACCAACTCCGGGATCTCACTACAGTGAAGAGAATAGTACACATCCTGTTCTGCGCTGCACAGTGATCTCCCCTTAAACTGTTAAAAGTTTCAAAACTTTGATCTTATGATCTCGACCGTATGAAGTTCGAAGTTTTAAAACTTCAAGCTTCCAAAGTAGACCCAGTAGACCAGTGTTTATTGGTTTATTGCACCTGTTATATTACATTGGCATGACAGTATATATATATATATATATATATATATATATATATATATATATATATAATATATGTATGTGGGATAATGAATACCATGTTGTGTACCTATGCCTATGCATCTTGCTGTTTAATAGTTACCCATTACTGTTTTTTGTACACAGACATGTTTAGAGTCATCAGCTGTGCTGTCTAACCTAACCCTGTAACGTGTATTAGCCATTTGCTTCAATGTAACTTGGGTGGACTTCCATACCACTCTATGTGGTGAACATATACATGTGCAATGTGTCCCATTAAATGCAGTTGTACAGCTTTATTGTGTACCTGATTTATATGCATGGCATACAGTTAACTTACTCTTCATAATCATTGTTGTCATGTAGTTTCACTGCTACAATAATACCTTGTGTAACAATTTTGCTATTATACAGATGCAAGGCATATGCAAGCGTGGTCATTTTTCCTGTTGCACTTATATTTTGTCTACTAAACAGGACTTTTTTTTACTTCTTTCCTAGGCACAAGCTGGCATTCCTTATATATATATCATTCATATCTTAATTACAAATTATTATTCCATGTTATTGTTGAGAGTATATGTAGTGACTGCTTTCTGATAAGATTATTCTTAATCAAAAACAGATCACACATATATGACAACACATCTGTGTTACCTCTGACATGGCATATGTCTTTCACGTATGCAGTCCATTTCATGTATGTTCAGATTGTGGATGCATACTTGTGTAGTACATGGTTACATACTTAGTTTGCTATAGTACTGCTGTTTGACACTGTGCTTGTTTGCCTTTCACATGTAAGGTTGGAGCTTCTGTTCTGTCCACCACTTGTCTTCTCTCGCATTTCCCTGGCTCAATTTACTCATCCATTCTGTAACTTGACTTACAGTTGCATTACTGACAAACTTGAATGGATTCAGTATTTACTATCTATTGTTATCACCATTTCTTTCACTATAACCCGTGACTACTGGCAGTCATACAACTTCAGGTATGACTGTCGCATAGTTTGTAGGGTTTACTTCAACCCATCGAAATTTCACTTTACCAAAACTGAGATAACCAATCCCAGTTAAGCGAAAGTGCTTTTTAATGAAAGCGCACTTTTGCAAAAATCATTACATCAAAAACAAAAAATAAAAACAAACAAAACCATTTATGCTGGGGGCAAGCCCCCTGCACCCCCACACCCCTGCTACTTTATACATTATATATATACATAATAACTCTGAGATCACACTACAGTGGGGAACAGGGAATATTCCCTTATCCTCACTGTACCACAGTTTATCAAACGTCTCGATGTAATGATTTTTGCAAAACTGCATTTTCATTAAAATGCACTTCCGCTTAACAGAGATCGGTTATCTCAGTTTCAGTAAAGTGAAATTTCGATGGGTCGAAGTAGACCCAGTTTGTAACATCTTAGCACTATGTAATGCATAGGTACATATGTATTTCTGTATTTTACCATGGGTGGTATGCATCCCTACCCTGTCTATTTTCTTTCACCCATGTTGTATAGTACACTGTGTAATTTAAATCTCCTTTTATGAGTGTTTCCAACCTTTGTTCATCATGTCTTTTGATATTTGTTGCATATTTATCCCTGTTTTTTTTTCACTCTTCCTCTTCCATGTATTTCTATTACTTCTGTTCTGAAAAAAGGGGCCTATTCCTACCCAAAAATAAATAAATAAATAAATTAAAAATACCCATGCCCCCCCTGACTGTCCCTCAGATTTTTCTGTTTCAACATACCTCTTGTATGTCCCTCTTCATCTTTACCTACCCTACATCTGCTTTTCTATTTCCCTAGTTCCTTGAGTGGATGTGTTACTTGCAATCCAACTGGATTCAACAAAATAACCAGTACCAAAGTGTTAAAAGCATTAACAAAAATTGATTGTAGCTCCATCTATTTAATTCAAAATTTATACCGGTATCTGCATTATTGCCTTCCTCAGTGAACAAACCATATTGACAAAAGCCACAAACATGAAGAGCATTTATATAACTAAATATTTACTACACCCTTCCTGTTGCATCATATCCCCAATAAGAGCATATCCACAACCAGTTGAAAAAAGACCTCCTAGCCTAATGATCCTCTTCTTTTCTTTACAATTTAGAATGGAATGCCAACTAGCTTTATTACTCCTGTCCCTCTGAATCTTATCTATATCCATAAACATAAATTTAGCGGACTTATGGGACCTGTGGTGTCTGTATAAGACATTAGTCATTCATTCATTTATTATGGACATCACTAAAGTGTTCTGACATACGTCATAAGGGACGGGAAGTTTGATCTGTATAGAAGGCTGAACATGTACAGCAGGCTAGATATACTACCCAGTCTGTTCCACAATTAGCGAAAAAATTTATATCATAAACCTGACCAGTATTTATACTGGAAAATTGTTTAGACTTTAACATCAACTTACAGAAGGAACAGTGCCCACAAGGGAATGATCCTAATAGTTTATCCCGTGTGATTGTTAATTGGTGACCCAAAGGGCCTGTTGTACTATCATGTTTATAATGCGAAAAATATGATCCGAGTGTCCTCCCCCTCCGAAAGGAATACTGACACCTAGAAGGCAAAACCTGACTCAATTCCTCATTAGCCAGTAATATAGTCCAGTTCTTAGACACCACATGTTTAAGTAAATTAACATTTCGTCCATAGGTAGTTACTAACCTGATATTGTTACCCTTATTCAATGTTTTATTCCTATATTCCAACAATTGGGGTATTTACCTTTTGGAGGCCCAATCTCTAGCTAACATTATATCCCTTGTCTGTAGCCCCTAACCAATAATCTTTGTTTCAGATCTTTCTGATAGAAGTCAAAATCTTCCTGGGTGTAACAAATTCTTGTAATAAGAAGAAATTGGGATTTGAGTATATTTCTGATGGTATGGGATGCATGTAAGCTGTAAGCAAATAATAAATTATTATATTGGAGATACTTCCTATAGACTTGAGTTCTTAGGGTGATATGATCCTGGTTTCTTAAGATAGTAACATCCAAAAAGTTAATATGTTGAGCATCACAAGTCAAAGTAAATTCTATCCCCCACTTGTTGTCATTCAAGTATTGGACGGATTCCATTAAATATTGACTGTCCGCCCATCACACCAACCAAGAATCATCCAAGAACCTCCTCCAAATATCAATCTCTGGCAAATAAATGTTATATGCACCATTGTATATCAGATGCTCTTCAAGATACCCCATGACTATATCAGCATAGATGGGGGCAAAAGATGCCCCCATCACTGTACCTTGTATTTGCCAGTAGCAATCACCTTGGAAGTAGAAAAAAAATTTTGTTAGAACATGTTCTGCCATACAGATTAACAATGTATTGAAACCTGGCGGGTACAAATTGGCCCTTTCCGACCAGTATTCTAATGCCTGCAGGCCAGCCCAATGGGGTATGTTGGTGTATAACACCTTAACATCCAATGTACAAAGAAGCCACGTGAGTTCTAATTGTGTATCAGCAACAATTTTTAAAAATTGTGTGGTGTCCTGTATCCTGGCCCTTATATGTTTTAATAAGGGCTTCAGATATTGAGTCAAAAAAGCAGACGTGTTCTGTAAGTGAACCAATTCCTGAAACTATCAGTCTGCCTGAGGGTTTGTCCAAACGTTTGTGTATCTTGGGTAATAAGTAAAGATGCTGCTTCCTAGGGTCACTAACCATAAGATGTTGCACAACAGAATCCTTAATAATCCCCTCTTCAGCCGTCCATTTGAGAAATTGGTCAGTTTCCCTCCTGAAGTTATCTGAGGGGTGATGGGCATATGCATGTAATGCTGTCTTGAACCCAGGACCCTGTCCACTACAGTCAGAGCAGCATACCACTATGCCAAATCAGCAGTTTCCTGAAAGATAGGAAGACTGAAACTTAAATGGCTATCATTTAGTGAAATCAGTTCTCACTTCTCACCATAGCTCTCAACGTCTTGGCACAAAAAACGTGGACAAAGCCAATAATGGGGGAATACAGCCCCAAAAAAGGGACAAATGTCAAATACCAATCTTATAAACTTAGAAAACTGCTAGAAAAAAAAGGTTTTGTTTTACCATTTATTTTCTGAAGAATATGAAGTCTGAAATTCAAATGCCTGTCATTATTTAGTGAATTGAATCCTTTAGTGATTTGCCAGAATCATGAAAACCAATACTGATCTTATAAATTTAGAAAATTGATAGAATAAAAGGTTTTGTGTTACCATTTATTTTCTGGAGAATATAAAGTTTGAAATTCAAACACCTGTCATTATTTAGTGAATTCAATCCTTTAGTGATTTGCCACAAAAATTCTGAAAACCACAGATTTTATGAGGAAGAGATCAAAACTATGAGGTATAAATTCACAAGTGGTGGTGGCTAGGAACTGTAGGCTCTTATTACCGTGTACCCAAGGTGCAGGGTTTGAGCCTGAGTACCTCTAGCCATCAGGTGTATTAAAGTGGGTCATTTACACACACACTAAAAATGTTTCCTACTTCAGCCAGAGTCCGTTCATTTCACCCTAGACATCTCATTTCTCACTCGTTGCAGATTTATTTGAAACACCACTCACAAGTGCAGCCAAAGATAATCCCCCCTGCTCACAGATAATACAAAAGGAAGGACTTCCCAAAAGAGAACAGCGCTCACAGAATCCATTTGAATAAAACTGTTTCATGCTCGCAGATCCAGCTGAAATGCATACATCATTCAGCCAGCCAGAAATGTGTGCAGTGAGCCACTTGAGCTCAGTTTCAACAGACTGGTAGCCCCAACAGAGTTGATATCATCATGCACGTGATGATGTCAGCTTAAAAAGGGGAAAAAAATGTAAAACAGCTGGGAAAAAGTCAGAAATGAAGGGGTGCCACTTGAGAATCTTGGCACCCTATTGTTTGGACCCCAAAACCTGGTAAAAAAACAAGCAATTCAGTATGGCATGTATGCTGGTAGCTGCCCTGAAGATAGAAGGGATGACACAATATAGTCATGATTAACTCAGTAGCTGTGGCTAGCTTCTGTTTCAAATCTTGCAGTGTTAGAGTGGTGTCTATGTCCATTGTACAACATCTGTTCTTGCCACCTCTGTTTTAAGCAATTTATACAAGGGATCTACTGTGGAAACAATGTCTGTGAATTCACATTTGTAAGTCATTGCAAGTACTTTAAATCATTTTCAGTGTTGGGCAGTGGCATCCACAAGATGCACTGTACCCTTTCTTTGCAGGGAACTATAATCTGTGACTGTATAGTAAAACCTAGAAACTTTAGTGATTCTTGTAACATTTGTATTTTCTGCATGTTCACTTTAAACCCTGCTTTTCATAAAGCCTGAAATGCTTCATGTAGTATATGTAAATGTTCTTTAGTCTTTGTCTGTATATCATCTATGTACTGAAGAATTTTATCACCCGTATTAAGTGGTCTAAGCACTCTTTCTAAGGCTTGTTGAAAAAAGACAGGACTGTTATGAAACTCTTGCATTAAGCAAGTAAGTTTCAGGCAAAACTATAAGTGCAGGGGGAGCTGTAGTGATTGGAACCTGTGCAGGCACCTCTTCATCTCTCAAAGTATTGTGCAAAGGTGGATTTACACTAGCTATTGCAGATTGTAAAGCTTACATATCAGGATATAGTTTGACAACACTGACTACAACCTGTGGGTTAATTGTTGGCTTTCTGTAGTTATGTTTTGCCCCAAAGTAGGGTCTTTCTGTAGTCTTAGTACAATCTTTGCCTGGAGGTGGATGCATTTCCTCTTTTGTTTGTTTTTCTATCCCCAATATTTTGAATACTGTTTCTTAGTATGTCCTGTTTACAGAAATAACAGATCATACCCAAAGAGATACCAGTTGCTGTCCCTGATGTTGGAGTCCTTCTGATTACTGCTACTTCTAAACTGTCTATTGGCTCAACAGAAAAAAATACTACACATTTTCACATATATTCTGTAGCTGTTTTGCTTAGTAATCATTTGTGCAGCTTTTATAATTACTTGCAATATTTAGCTTGATACCATTGTCTAAACCCTGTATGTGCTGAAAAAAGGTATCTACCAAGTCTGATACTATTTCTGGTTTACTCATTTTTGGGGGTTAGGATATCCGTGGACTACTTGGAATGCCTGTTTGTGTAATTAGCATCTTCTAACAAATTATCGTGTTTAGAGATTTTTAAAGTGATCAAGCAGCTGTGGATCACACTGCCTCTTTTGAGTGAATGCCTGGAAATTTGACTGAATGTGTTCTGTAGAGCTTTGTACCTCTAACTTATTTTATTTTGCATATTCTTTTAAGTGTTTGGGGACAAAAGCTTTAAAACAATGTAAATCCATCTTCCATGCTTCTTGATGTTTTGTCTATCCAGTTTTCAAATGTAACTAAATTATTTTTTATTATTCCATTTGGGCATGATTTGTAAGTAAGAGTTTTGATCTATAATATAAATCTTTTACTGCTGAAAGTGCTGTTAATGGAAAAATGTCACCATGAATTGGTGTACTCATTCTAATGAACTGTGTGCAGAGGTTGAGGAGGAGTAAGAAGATTCATCATCTCGATTTCCTTTAAGCTGTGTAAAACATTGATTGTATCGTTAAATCCACACATTAAATCTTTTACATGCTTTAAAGTCCATGCATGTAGTTGTATTGTCTCTCTCCTTTTAACAGAATTATTTTTATTAGCATGTATAGATTTTGAAAAATCATGAAAATGACCCAGCAAATCTGGAATATTAAACTGGTTGACCAGTGTTTGTGATGTTTGAACATCATGTTTACCCTGCTGTGATGACATGTACAAGGACTACTGCAGGGGTTGATGGTGGAAGTACAGGTTGAGGCAGCATGTAACGAAAATATCCTAACACACCTTTACACACAATAGCTCTTTTTACATTATACTTAGCCAATGTATAACTTTGTTAAATGCATCTTTAGGATATAACTGCATTGACAGTTCTAAAGAGTATTTACACTTAGATTGACTTGTTAAAAAAATATATGCTGGAAATTTATGCTTCCAGAGGTTTTTCCATGCTTTGTCGTCAAGTGGCCAGTTCATCGAAGAATTGAAGGACAGTCCTCTGTATGCTTCTGTCTCCTCCACTCACCAATTTTTTCACATGGGAGAGTTGCTTTTTTGGAGGACTTTTTGGATCTCTACCTTCAGCACTGAGATTTTTCTGTCATTGTCTGTAATTGGAACAGTAGTTTTCTTTGAGTAGTGTCACAATCACATACACCTGTCAAATTAGCTGGCTCTTCACTGAGAGAACTACTTAAATTGATAACTTACTTTCAACTATATTAAAAAAAGAAATAACTCAAAGTCTTTTTCCTTTTAACTGTTTATCTACACTGTAAGACAACATAAACTCAAAGCTATGTAACAGAAACTAGACTCCACCAGGATACTGTAAGCCTTTTACCTCATTCCATATTCAAGCAATTGCATATACTTGGCTAAACATGACTTTTCTGTTAGGAGACTAGTGGGCAGAAAGTCTGACTGGTGAATGGATTCCAGTAAAGCTCATTTTATAACAGTTTGTTGGAAAAATACAAGTAATTTCTAGTACATTTAATTATGAAAAACAATACTAACCTTTGACACTTCCAGTCATGTAGGAAGAACGGAAAATTACTTTGTTATATATCAATTTATTAAGCTCCTACACTCTGAAAATATTATAATTTATGCTAACCTCCCATATTCCAGTGTTATCTAAACTTAATACACCTGGTTATACATTAGCTTAAAATCTTATATCTCAATGATCATTTACTACTGCAAAGTAATTATAGCGGAAACATTAGATGTTATGTGATCCTATCTCGCCTACATTCTGACTGATGGGTTCGGAGCCGATCCCTCGGCTCCGACTCAGCACGCTTATGCCAAAGAGCGAAGTCTCTTATTGGCTGAGCTTACTATATCCCAGGATGCACCACTACCAGTCCCCCAGATCTCGTTTGCCGCTAACCTGCGAAGACGTGGTCTCGAGCTGGCTGAGCTGAGTAGTAATTTTACTAACTTTTTCTGTCAGTTTTTTTGCTGTCTTGTCACCAAAAGCTGTTTTAACGGCTATTCTTCACTTTTGTGTGTGTTTGGAGTTTGTTAAAGACTTGTTGTGTGATTGGGTTGAGTTTGGTAGGCCTCCTTCATCTTAGGGCCTTCCCGGTCAGTCAACCCTCTTAAAAACTTACAGGGTTTCAAAGTACCCTTGTTATTTGCAACGCTTTTAAGCGATAACTGTAACCTATTATTAGGTAGTGTCAAACAGAAAGTCAGTTTGTATTTTTCTGTCAAAGATTACTCAAATTGTTTTACCATAATGTCTCAAAATCCTAGGCCTTCGGGCTTCAAAAAATGCACCAAATGCAATTTCAAAATGTCCATCACAGACGATCACTCGCTCTGTGTGTATTGTTTGGGTGCAAAACACTTACAGGAGTCATGCAGCGTGTGTCACGCTTTTTCCTCAAGGGTCCTCCAGGAGAGGAAAAATAAACTGATTCTTAAGGGGTTAATAAAACCTTCTTTTGAAGAAGCCTTGGCATCCTCTCCTTCTCCGGCTAAAAAGAAAAGGGCGTCGGTTCCGACCAGTCCGTCGGATCCGACCGCCAAAAGACATAGGCAGGCCTCTCCTTCGGCTCCAAGGACTTTGGAGCCGAGGATGGAACGGTCTGCCTCGATGCCACCAGTCTCGACTCCTCTGGCTTCGGAGCCGATGGCTGGGGCATCGAGAGGCGGGTCACCTTCGGCTCCACTGGTCTCGGAGCCGACAAGGGTCGCCCGCTCAGACACTTCCTCCTCGGCGCCGAAGTCCACCTCGGCACCGATGGAATCTAGTGTGTGTATTCCTTCGGCGCCGATAGTCATCGAGTCGCCTCGGAGCCGGTCCCCTAGCCCTTTGGGGCCGTTGGAGAGGCCGTCTCGAACCCGTTCAGTTTCCTCGGTCTTCGAGGATGTCGGATTCAGATATAGACAGGGTGCTCCAAAGACTGTTCCAGTCCCCAGTCTTCCAAAAATTTGTTTCGGTTCCGACCCAGTTGGCTTCGGAGCCGATAACCCTGGCCCACCCCATTGCCATTCCTCCTCCGACTGCTTCGGCTCCGGAGCAGGTGCTGTTGGAGCCGGTGGAGATCTTAGGGTCGGCTCCGACCCTTACTCCAACCCGGGCCTTCGGGTCCGAGTTTGGTACACGGACTTCTTCGGCTGGACCCGGGGGTGATGTTTCGGGACCTATGCTTTCGGTTCCGAGCCTCCCCCTCGGTGCTTCGGCTGCGGGACTTCCGTCGGCTATCATGGCTCCGGGGACCGGACACTCCCAGGATTCTGGGGGTCCGGCTTTCAGAGCCATGAGGAGTGCCTTGGCCAAGTCTTCTTCGGCCATCTCTCCGGCTTTACCGGCACCTTCCCTGGGCGTGGAGACTGGGTCTTTGGCAGTTCCCCTGTCCGTAGGCAGCGGAGCCCCTGGGCCTGAGGTTACCCCCATTGGGGGTTCCCCTCCTCCTGAGGGTTCTTCGGAGTTGTCTTCGGAGGAACCCCCAAGGAAGAGATCGTGCAAGAAGAAGCACGTGGACTCCCCCGAGTCTATTACATCGGACACTGATCTTGATGATGCAGAGGGGTCCCCGAAGTCATCCTCGGATGATGTCTCATTTGCAGACATCTTAGAGATCCTCAAACAACGAGGCGGCTGGATATCCAAACCCCCCTCTGCTGATGAGTCAGTGCTCCTCAAGGCCTTTGGGGCTCAGCCCTCCGCCTCCTGGGTGTCTCCGCCCTTGACGAGCTTCTGGATTTAGTTTGTCGGAGGGCGGGAACATCCAGATACCGTGGAACCAGTCCCTTCTCGTCCAAATAAATTTTTGTCTGCCCCACCCGAGAAGGAGTTCCTCACTAAAGGCGTGGCTGTAGATGCCATGGTGGTGGCATCTGCTACACAACAGGACGTGGCAGAGGCTTCAACGTCCGTCCATCCTCCTAATAAGGAGTCTAGGAGCATGGACAGGTGCGGAAGCGCACCCTGACTTCAGCGGCCTTTACTTTAAGGTCTCTGAATTATTTGGCACATTTTACCAGGCTTCAGAGGGATCTGGTCAAGGAGTTGTCAGATTCCCTCTCGGGTAACCTACCTGAGCAGCTAGCCCAGTCGGTTAGCTCTCAGTTGGCTATCCTTACGTCAATTTCTAACTCGTCCATGAGGCTCATTTCCTATGCGGCCGAAGGCGGGTAGAGCGGCAGGCACAGGCGTGGCTCTTGAGACAAGCCTGGCTCCGCTTGTGTCAGTTCGGAGGCCTTCAAGTCTTCCTTCGCCGACGCTCCCTTTGATGGGTCCTCTTTGTTTGGACCGAAGGTTAAAGACACCCTTACCCGCTGTGAGCAAGAGGGAAAAACTTTATCTGCCGTAGGTGCCCGTTATTCCACCCCCTTTCGGCCTTACCCCAAGGCTAAAGGAGGGGAAGATGTGGTTCCATAAATCTCGTAAGTTTTTCCCCCAACAGCACCAAGATTCCCCTTCCAGAGGCAGAGGACGGGGAAATTTTTCTGGGAGACGCCGTCCCAGAGGCGGCAGAGGGCCCCGCAATTCTGGAGACCGCGAGTCCTTTCGTGGCTCTTCAGCCTCCCACACATCATGAGGGATTGCCCGGCTGTGCTGCTCCGGAGCCAGTCGGGTGTTGTTTTGCCAAGCACCTAAAAGCCTGGGAGTCAATCACTCAAGACAGATGGGTGCTTCGGATCATTGCCGGAGGTTACACCATCCCATTCACATACTCTCCCCCACCGTCCAAAAAAATCCCGGACCCACCACCCAGTCAAAGGGAAATGGCAGCCGCAGAAGCTTTAAAGCTGCTAGAAAAAGGAGTCATCCTCTGAATTATTTGGCACATTTTACCAGGCTTCAGAGGGGATCTGGGTCAGGGTTGTCAGATTCCTCGGGTAACCTACCCTGAGCTAGCCCAGTCGGTTGGCTCTCAGTTGGCTATCCTACGTCGTCAATTTCTAAGCACATCTCATTGGAGGCTCGCCGGCGAGTCGGGCGAGCGGGGCTCTGAATTATTTTGGCACATTACCAGGCTTCAGAGGGAGGGGTCTGGAGTTGTCAGATTCCTCTCGGGTAACTAACCTGAGCAAGCTGCCCAGCCCAGTAGCTCTCTTCAGTTGGCTATTGGCGCACCTTTTTAACTCCGGCCCATATGGCTCATTTCGGCGCGCGGGCGAGGGGCAGGGTAAACCGGTCCCCACAGACCAGATCGGATCAGGAAATTACTCCAGGTTCTTTTTAGTGCCAAAAAAGACAGGGGACCTGAGACCAATATTGGATCTCAGCAGACTGAACCAATCCGTCACGAAATCCAAATTCCGAATGGTCACGTTACAATCCATTCTCCCATTGTTGGAGAAGGATGTTTGGATGTGCTCCATAGACCTCAAGGACGCCTATTATCACATACCGATACATCAGGCGTCCAGGAGGTATCTGCGCTTTAGCCTGGGAGTCAGTCATTAGCAATTTTGTGCTCTGCCCTTTGGTCTCACCACAGCCCCCAGGGTGTTCACCAAGTGTTTGGCAGTAGTGACGGCTCACCTGAGAAGTCTTGGATTCCAAGTGTTTCCCTATCTGGACGACTGGCTCCTGACTGCCACCACCAGGCATCTACTAATGGACAACCTCAAAGCCACCATCTCCCTGGGTGCTACCCTGGGGATTACATTCAATTGGTCAAAGTCTGTCTTGCTGCCCTCTCAGCGCATAAGGTTCATAGGAGCAGAGATAGACTCAAGATGGATGCGCGTCTTTCTTCCTGCCGAAAGGATCCAAACTTTACAGGGCCAAGTTCAAGCTCTGATCTCGAGATCCAAAGCCCCAGCCAGGATGGTTCTACAAGTTTTAGGTTCAATGTCTGCCACGGTTCTTTTAGTTCCTCTGGCAAGATTGCACATGAGGATTCTTCAGTGGCTATTGTCAACTCAATGGTCCTTTCAGGATCTTCCCTCAATCATCACATCATGATTACGGAAACATGCAAACGGGACCTTCGCTGGTGGCTTCAGACATCCAATCTAAATCAAGGAAGCCCCTTTGTTATTCCCTCTCCAGTGGTTACCCTGACGACAGATGCCTCCCAGACAGGGTGGGGGGGGCATTGTCTGGGCAGGTTAGTTCAGGGCTCCTGGCTTCCAGTCGAAGCTCTTCTCCACATCAATGTGTTGGAGATGAGGGCTGTACTTCTATCCCTACAGGCCTTACACAAGTTTCTTCCTCAGGGCATCATCGCCATCCACACAGACAACATGTCGGTGGTCTGGTATCTGAACAAACAAGGAGGGACCAGATCTTACCCCCTTTGCAGAGAGGCCATGAGGGTGTGGGAATGGACTGTAGCTATCAACCGCTTCTTGGTAGCGACCCACATTCCGGGGAAATCAAATATATTGGCAGACAAATTGAGCAGGACAATTCTCTCTCCTCATGAGTGGTCCCTAAACGAAACAGTAGCAGCTCAGGTTTTCAGGAGATGGGGACGCTGCTGCGACCTATTTGCAACTCCACTAAACACCAAGTGCAAAAGGTTCTTCTCCTTGACTCCACATCAGGGAGTACCAGCTATGGATGCTCTAGCACAACCTTGGCCAACAGGGCTACTTTATGCCTTTCCTCCGATTCCACTTCTCTCCAAAGTCATTCAAAAAGCTTCTCAATTGGGGTCCGCAATGATACTGATTGCCCCATACTGGCCTCATCAGGTATGGTTTCCTTACCTGAAGAAACATGCGGTGGACAATCCGTGGACTTTAGACCTAATTCCGGACCTGCTAATTCATCAGTCGGGACAACAGCATCAGTCCCTTCTATCTTTGAAGTTGACAGCTTGGCTCCTCCACTTCCGACTTTAGTCAGAAGTCACACGTTAGACCCGGAAGTTGTTCACATTTTATCTTGACCCACAAACCCACCACTAACAAATTGTACCTCAGTAAGTGGAAGAGGTTTGCTATCTGGGCTCAACTCAAGGGCTTAGACCCTATCACTGCTCCTATCCCAGAGGTTTTGAAATTTTTAACATCCCTATTTAATCAAGGATCTTCTGTCTCTACTATTAAAGTCCAACTAGCAGCAATCTCTAAATTTCACGAGTCCATGGATCCTCCATTGATGAGCTGCAGACTATGCAAAACTTTCATTAAAGGTGCGGGTCTGTTGAGACCCCCAGTTTCTCATCCTGCGCCTCCGTGGGATCTAGATTTAGTGCTTCGTGCATTGACATCTTCCCCTTTCGAACCGGCTGCTACATGTGAGTTAAAATATCTGTCTTGGAAAACTGCTTTCCTAGTTGCAATTACTTCTGCAAGAAGAGTTTCAGAGCTTCAAGCCCTGTCCATTAAACCACCGTACTTAATTTTCCACAAGGACAGAGTATCTCTTAGGCCTAATCCATCCTTTGTCCCAAAGGTCTGTTCTAATCTTTGTCTCCAACAATCTCTAGAGTTACCAGTTTTCTTCCCAAATTTCTCCAATGAAGCAGAATACACTTTCCATAAATTGGATGTTCACAGGCAATTACGCTTCTATTTACACAGGACTCAGCAACCGTAAGTCAGACCAGTTGTTTGTGTCCTTCTCAGATAATAAATTGGGTCAAACCATCACAAAAGCTACTATTTCCAAATGGATTAGAGATTGCATAACTCAGGCTTATTCTTCTTCGAATAAGCAACTTACAACATCTATTAAAGCTCATTCTACCAGAGCTATGGCTACTTCTATAGCTTTTCATTCCAAGCTCGCTATATCGGAGATTTGTGCTGCGGCTACTTGGTCCAATCCGCACACTTTCATTTCCCACTATAAATTGGATGTGGCATCTAAAGGACGAGCATCATTTGGTTCCACGGTACTCAGGAGTGTTTTCCAGTGAGCCACCCAGGATTCAGGTGCTAGGGACGCTGTCCCATCAGTCAGAATGTAGGCGAGATAGGATCACATAACATCTTTTAGTTATGTACTCACCATAACTTCAGATGTTTGGGATCCATCTCGCCTACATTCCTAATACCCACCCTCCTTCCCCCTGCCTTGGAGATCAGAAGAGATTGAACGGTTTTGAGTTCTACTGTTTTATCTTGTTTCATCTGACGATGTTATATAAGCAGGGCGTGCATGTGTGCATGTATGCGGACAAACTAGATCTGGGGGACTGGTAGTGGTGCATCCTGGGATATAGTAAGCTCAGCCAATAAGAGACTTCGCTCTTTGGCATAAGCGTGCCGAGTCGGAGCCGAGGGATCGGCTCCGAACCCATCAGTCAGAATGTAGGCGAGATGGATCCCAAACATCTGAAGTTATGGTGAGTACATAACTAAAAGTTGCTGAAACAATTAACTATTTTTTAGACCACGCATAGCAAGTATAAGAAAAATGAAACGTAATACAAAATGGAGTAGGGGGAACCATTTAATACTTACACTACGGCTATCTCGTGACACACCTCCCAATGCATTATCCATTCCAAGTAAAGTATTGTAGGTTTTAACTATTTTATATTAGGCCGACATGTTCTACAGTTGCAGTAATGAATTCTGTGTGGTCTGACATTTGTTCATCTCAGACCACCTTATTTCTCTCCAAAATGCAGTCCGTCTAATATTTTTATAGATATTATTTTTATTTTCACTACATTCTTGATCAAACCAACCTGTCTGATACTTTATTTTCTGCTCTTTGTGCAAAATTTCATTTCTATGGTGGGAGTTTACTACCTCGGGCCAGGACAGAATGATGTTGTGTTGGAGAATAATACCAACCTTCCCTGCACAAAATTACTTCAGATATTCCCTGTGTTTACTCCAAGAGCCACTATTCCAAAACTTATCTATAAATAAGATACATTTTTCACTTTTTCCAGAAATATGCCTGCCACATATACCTTCACAATTTTGTACACTATTAACTTAGTTTTCACCACACTTATCATAAATTCTAATTCAATCATGCGCTGCTCTAAAGTCCAATTTTATTCAAAGTTGTTTGAAGCATGGCCAGTATCAACAAATCACCTTATGGCAGCATATGGTTTATGTCCATGTCTTGGGATTTTGAAACTGATTTTCTCCAGGTGTCTGAAGACTTTATTGATATAAATTCTAAATAACAGTAGGAGAGTGAGCAGCCCTGTTTTACCCCTTTTATTTGTCATTATTTACTGGGTCATTGTTCCTTCTTTTATATTTTCTCCCTAGCCTTTAAACGCATGTATAGTGTAGATATAATATTTTTCAGATGAATCATACAACGTGAAAACTTGAATCTGTGCAATGGATAAAAAGGGTATGAAGTTTATAACTATGCTGCTGAAAAATTCAGCCATTATTAATAAAAGCTGAACAGTAAAGCAGACATGAAACAGAATCTCTAATTATTCTGCTATGTGATTACATGATCCATGACAACTCCTATGCTAGGAAGCTAGCAATTACAAAAATACAGTTAGAATACTTTATAAGGTAATAGCTAACCAAGAACAGGAAAACAAACTCATTGGAAAGTAAATGGGAAACAGATTAACTTCATCTGTGGTTTCTTTATGGAAAAGATAAAAAACATATAGTTGAATGACAACAGAGTTCAGAGAGCTAGAAAAAGAAAGAACTGCCCTAGAGCTTGTGATGCAAAGACTGATGAATTTGTTTTTGTACTTATGTGTCTGTGATATCTTCAGAAAATCCAGGCAATGTAGCTAGGGCTCAGTAATTCTTCTAGATAAGAGTTAGCTAGAAGGAAGTTTATCTATTGACAAAAGTTTTTTTATTCTTGCAATCTATTTGTTGAAAGTGATTATTTCCTGTTTTTTTATGTACAAGATTATATTTCACTCTATATTTAATTGATAACTGCACTGAAACTCAGTCTTTGTTAAGTAAAGTATTTTTATTTATTCACATGTAGCTGATCATATCTTCATTAATCAATAAGAGGGTATCTATTACTAAATGGTAACAAGCTGCTGGTATTTGCGTCTGACTGGCCATACTGCTCTGTTATATACTACCATTTATGTTTATAATTACATAGCTTATTCTCTAGAGAGGAAACAATAACTGGGAGTTCCCAGTCAGGTAATCTGAGATTATGGCAGTTTTTTTTTTCTCAGTTCAGGACAGAAATATGTTATGTTGGAGAATATGCATAGGTTCATGGGTGTATACTAGACTAATGACAACTAGGGCCCTTATAAGCCTAGCTGTGCAACCCAAATGTGGTCTACAAATTTGATTTATATAGGTGGTGATTTACTGACTGCCTCTGTCCATCAGAGACATAAGAGCTAAATCAGGGATGAATTTCTGATTACCCATCCATTGGTCCAAGTTGCACTTAAAATGGGATAGGTAGAAACTCTGTTTCACATGGGTGGGGAGCCTATTTCAGGGAATGTGAATTCTATGATAAACATATATGTCTCTCCAATATGTCCTATTTATGTCACAAGCAAAATTTAGGTCTTTTAATATAGTAGTTCTGATGCTGTTTGTTTTGCAAATGTACAAAAAGTTAATCAAAACAGGATCCAGAGATGACCTGTATGCCAGGCAAAGATCACCTCTTAGAAGTTAGCATGATACCGAGTAAAGACACAGGGCTTTGAGTTGATCAGTGTAGGACATTGTGTTTATTTCCTGTATTCCTTTTTTTAAGGAACTTTTGTGGACGTTCCAGTTGCTGCATGTGTCTGTTCAGGTACATACCAAAGGGAGCATTATAGTCTATGCTCAGTCTGATGAGAGCTGAGTACAGTGGTATGATGACCTCTCTGGACCTAGATGCCATGCCCTTGCTTATAATTTGAGCAACATAGTAGGATTTTCTTACTACCTTGGACACATGCTGGTCAAAGGCTAGGTTACTATCTACATGAGTTCCTAGATCTCTGACTAATGAATCAACTTTTAAGAGCATTTTAGTTTTATTGATGATGTCATTACCTGAAGTGGTAGACTTCCCAAAAGGTACTATAATGCATTTCTTGGTACTGAGTTTTAAGTTTTGGCTTTAGCACCAAGCATATCTCTGTATTAGACTTTCCTTAAAAGTGTTCTCATATTGGAGGTATTCAGTGACTACTCCCAGTTTGCAATCATATGTGATCTTGGTCAGCCAAAGGCATTTGACATTGACTTTGACATCTGAGAAGTTGATGCCAAAGAGGAGTGGGCCCAGCACAGAGCCCTGGAGGACTCCACTGCTGACTGGCCTCTTTGAGGAGGTGGCCTCATTGATTCTAACCTCATGGATCCTGTCAATGAGCCAGCTAGCTATCCAGCATGTTATAAAGGGGTTTATACCTAGTTTCATAAGTTTGTTGACTAACCCCAATGGGATATTTTATCAAATGCTTTAGCCAGATCTAGGTAGGCAGTATGCACAATTTCCCCCCTCATCCATTGCCTTAATGACCTTTCCAGAGAAGTCCACCAGATACAGTAAGCATGACATTTCTTTGACAAAGCCAAACTAGGATGGATCCAGTGTCTGGAGGTCTCCTATGTCCTTGTTGGTCATTTCCATTATAATTCTTTCTATGGCTTTGCAAATAAGACTAATCAGACTAACAGGTCTGTAATTTCCAGGATCTGTTGAAGGTCCTCTCTTATGAGGGGAGATGACTATTGCAGTCCTCCATTCATGTGGCACAAAGCCTGTTTTAAGACTATAGTTAAATAATTATTCCAGGAGTCATGTTTCAGGCTATTCAGGAGGTTATGTTTGAAGGTATTTTTGAGGGGAAGGTTGGGGGTGAGAGGGAGGTAAAGTTGGAAGTGAATTTGTCCACTAACCAGTTTGCTATATCAACAGGCTCAGTGATTGTGGCTCCATTAACCACCAATTCAGCACATTGCTGTGTACTGCGCTTGAGGTGTCTGACATAGCTGTCGAAGGTTTTATGGTTATCTTTCATCTTGGAGGCTATCTTTTCCTGAAAGTTGGCTTTGCTTGACCGAATTAGCTCTCTTAGTTGCCTATATACTTTGTGGAATTTCTATATTTTTTGGGGGAATTACCTTTCCTGATTTTTGCCATAATTTTTTTCCATTTGTTGTATATCCTGTGTAATTTGGGATTCCACCAGGGTGATTTGTTTCTAGGACTAGTCCTCGCCTTACATCTAGTGGGTACAGCAGCCTCTGTGCAGCCACTAATCATTGTACACAGTTTCTGAGAGTAATTCATTGTAGGCTACTGTATTCTCTGGGTTTGTAGGGGCACTGAATTTTAACAGTTGATCACTTAATAACAGGTAATTTGCCTTGGACTAGTTTTTAACTGTTACTGGTTTTAATGGGATTATGGAGTTGATTTTGATTTTGAAGGAGACAGTTTTATGGTTGGATCATACTAGGGAGGATGTGACACTGGGGGTGTGCAGCATTTTCCCCATATTTGTAAGCACTTGGTCAAGTATGTTGGAGCCTCAGTCTAGTGGGTATATTCACTATTTGGTCGTGTGTTTGTATTTACGAAGACCAGGAAGTCCAGAATTCTCTGTGCCTGTAGATTTGAGGGTGTGTAGGATTCCCAGTCTATAGAGGGGTAATTAAAGTCTACTTTGAGTAGGTTGTTAGATTGGATGATAAATGTCTCCAGTAGGTCCAAGCATGCATTGTGAGCTCCTTGGCACATGGAGAGAGATGTATAGCTGGCTAGGATATGGTACAGAAGTTTGTCTATGGTGATCTGTACATAGAGGAGCTTCATCACATCATACTATCTGACCACCCTAGAGGAATGCTTGATATTGATGCATCTTACTGATCTTACTTGGAAATTGATGTGTGTGTGTGTGTGTGTGTGTGTGTGTGTGTGTGTGTGTGTGTGTGTGTGTGTGTGTGTGTGTGTGTGTGTGTGTGTGTAAGAGTATATTCAAAGTACAGATACTGTGGAAAGCGAGCACTGGATATCACTGAAACCTAGAGAGACTGGTGAGAAAGAGGTCTGGGGAGCAAGTTCAATGACTGTGCTGGGTAGGGTGTTCAGTGTGATGCCTGTTCTTGAGCGTTGCTGGTTTAGGCCAAAATCCAGGTCAACACTGAATATTTTCTGCATGCTCTTGAGGACAAGTTACACTTAATGAGATGTTTGGTGATTCATGTTTGCCTTTTTTTTATCCTTTAATCTGTTTAGTACTACTAATGTGACTTGAGAGACCATACCTTTGTTGGCCATCAGATGTCAGATTTAGATAATTTTATCAGTGGACAGTGGAGCAGATCCAAGAACCACAGCCCTTGCCCACTGTACCTCACCCAGAATTTCATGACTTGCTCTTCCAGAACATCCCAGAAAGAGTTCTCATCATATTCCATGTTTAATTTTAGTGAATGATTTACATTAGTCAGTGGTGTACATTAGTCACTGTTCTCTTGCTTTCTGTTTAACCACTGATGAAGAATATGTTGTCCTTTTGTTTCACTTCATGTTGCTCTAGGCTATTATTAACTTTTATTAATGTTAACAGGCCACACAGGGCCTTCCCTACTTTTTCTTTCTCCTTGCTGAACTTCCAGTATCTCAAAATGTTAAACTTGACCCAGCTGGAATCCTCTAAGCAGGTCTCCTGAAAGTTAGTGTTATCATAGACTTGTATAAGTAGCCCCAGAAATCTTTGGAGCTTAACTTACTCATCATGCCCACAGTATTCCATGACATTATATGACTCTCATTTTCTATGTTTAGCATCTGTATTAAACATGACATAGGTACACATACAGTAATAGAAAAGAAAAGAAAAAAAAAACATAGTGACATTTTCATTGCTATTTTATGCAGTATACAAATGTGTTTTCTTTTTAACAATTATCATTCACTCCAGTGTTAATTCCTGCCTTCCCTAAAACCTCATTCCTCTTCCTGAACATTATTCTAAATGCATTGTTCCCACATATTCTATTTACTTCAAAGTAAATTACTCCTTTTAATCTCATTTTCTTGAATGCTTATGTTCTCTTAGATAGTTGTTACTGAACCACCATTCATTATGTGGAACCCATATCTCTTCCTCCAAACCTGTCAGATAAATCTGTGAATTGTCTTGTTTCTTCCTAAGTTTCCTTAAACTTTTACGTGGCAGGAAGGAACACCATAGACTTGAGTTGTGGCGATCCTCTCAATTTGTCTATCCATATTTCTTTCATATCAATTTTTCTCTTGGTAGTTATAACAAACATCATTTTTAATGCTTTTTTCACATAATCAGTGTCTCGTTTTCAAATCTAGGAATGTTGAATGATGAAGGTACTCTTCAGGCAGTTCATATTCCTTCTCTATCATATAACTGTCACTTCCCTGATATGAGTATGTTTCCTCCCTATTTAAACTAAACAGTCTCCCAGCCGCATAGCTTCAAAAGCTTATTTTGTGTCTTTCTCTCTAAAGTTCTAATGAATCACACATCTCTCCATTGGCCAGCTCTCTACTGGAAATTATTGGGTTATCCTTTACTTATTTTTCCTTTCTCTTCCATCTTCCTTGCATTTCTAAAATTACTATCCTCCTCACTGTTTTGTGACCTAGGTCTCATCACTGCTGTTCAGTGTTGGGGAACCACTTTCAAATATCTGTTATACAACCTAAAATGTTCCTTCTACTTTCAGTATGACTATAGTTAATTGTAATTAATGTTAGATAAAATTTAAAACTTGCAAAAAATAAAAGCAACCACAATCTCTAATTTACAACCAATATTCTTTAATACTTACTTGTTATTAATTCAGTATAAATGTTATGAAAATTTAAACTTTTGTTAGCAATGTTTTAATTTGCAGCCACTGTTGTTTAATAATTGTTTGCCATTAATTCATCATAAATGTTATAAACTACTCTTCTGTTAGCAGGCTTCTTCAGTCTCTGCATTCAACCATTAGTGCTAATCATTTGTTTTACATAATGCAATGATATGATTGTTCTATTGCATTTTTTTTTGTTTTAGTCTTAATTCAAAATATCTACAAACATCCATGTGGTATTTTACACATGAGGCTTAACTAACAGTACATGGCCTATATACATTTTCATCATTTAGCAACACTTAAGTGTAGCTATATGGTGAACATAGAGGTACATTTAGGTACATTTAAGTCCTTATTGTATTAACTTTCTTTATTCTTATGTTCTTATTTTACTCTTGTTATAATACTGAATGTAATTTAAAATGACACACAAATATACATATATGTATAGTTAGTGAGTCATTGTATCACTTTAGATAATTTTTAAAATTTTTAAATATTTTTTGAATGACAGAATTCTTACTTCTCTAAAAGATGATTAACTATTACACTAAATGTTATATAAAACATTACCAAAGGAAAAAATGCATCCAGTTTTTAGTATTAACAGTTCTAAATAGTATTTTTTAAATACGCTTGTACATGTGCATTCAACTAGAAACAGTGCTCACATTTTGGCATGTGAGATTAAATTAATATGAATGGCTTAGAAGTTCTCCATCAATATGCCTCACCAGCTGTTAACAAATGAGCCTTAGGTTGAATGACCATGCAGTAAATTCAAAACTGTAACAGCTTGAATATCATATTATATAAATTATCTTACTTAATTTCTCAGTGACTGTGTAGTTATATTGCCACAACTTTGTCCCAGAGTACCCACTATAATGAGCTGTAATAAACTAGAATGATCTTAGCTAATTTTTGAAGGTAAGTAATCTGCAATATACAAACATTATGAAAACAAAATCGTGCAGTAATCACCACTGATTACCAGTTACTCTGCCTTGTAACACTTGAGTTATGGTGGCCTCTAAGATGGTCACTTTAAAAGGGTAGATTCTGATAATCTCAAAACAAGATATTAATTGCCAAAAGAATATCCAGTCTGAAAAGCTGGGTAAATAACATTTTCTGCATTCTGTAAAATAATTGAAATTCTTCATAGATTGCTATATTGTCTCACCTGCCATTTAACTGACAGTGGAGCAAATATTAACTTCCTCATGCAGAACAGTTCATCAGGAAAACATAAGTTACATTAATTGGTCAGTGACCAATAAAGACAATGCACAGTGCACAACAGAAATGGGAGAAATGCATGAGGAGCATTGTATATGTTGAGGGTTCATAATAAATCTACTCCTGTCTTGAAACTGCTTTTCTCATGTGTCTTCATGGCCTCTAAGCTGTCCTCCATTACTGTTGAAAGCAATAGGGTATAATCCTTCACCATGCTTACACTGCAATATTTCTTCTGTAACTTCTTCATTTGTTAACTTTCATGCTTCAGTTTGGTAGCTTGAAACCGACTGCAGTCTCACAGATTGATTTCCCAGCTCTATGTTATCAACTGTTCCTCTGATTCCACACTTGAAACCCTTCACTTCTACTATTGTTGTTGTTGTATATAGCTGTTATGTACTGTTGGAAGTCAAGGTGACTGATAAAGGCAGAAACTCTTTGAGTACTTCTGTGTTTCCACATTTCTCATTCCTTTTACAATTGTAATCAGCCAGTTTCTTCAGAATGTAAATGCTGACATGCTGCAAACTATGGAATATGGACTACAACTATCAATGGCGTTATGGCCAATGTAGAACTGTTATACTCTGCTTATGCTACTACTGGGGCAGCAAAATATGACATGCTGATGAAATAATTACACTAATTCAACTTTAATATAAACTTTCAAAAATATAAAATAACAAATTCACACTTAAAATATCTCAACTCTTTCCACTTCTAAAGCTCACACAGACTCAGGCAAACCTTCATTATAGCTCAGGTGCACCATGCTTACATGTGCTGTAGCATGAAGGGTACTGATTACATTTTTACCCCTGCTGTTTACAAACCTTAGGCCATTCAGTACCTTTGTAAGGCTTCGGAGTTCATATGGATACCTACAACACACCAGTCATCATGTGCAGTAGGCAAAACTTACTATGAGCACTGTAAAATACAGACTTTTATCTGAATAATTATTTTTTAATAAACTGACCTGACTGACCAAGAGATTGTGCAGAAAAAAAGAGCCACTGACTTTGACTAATTTGTATGGATTTTAGCCCCTGATCAAAATGCAGACTATAAGTAATGAATTGATCTGCCTGAATCTCATTAAAGGATAAGACATAGGTAAACTTACATTAATATAAAAGAAAAGAAACCATATTTACATATTTTCAGCTACATACATTACATACATTATACATCCCATATGTGCTTTTTTATAGCTATTATCAGTTCAACATTACATAAATTGATCAATTCCTGCCTTCCCTTAAACCTCACTCCTAAAAAACATTGTTCTACATGTACTGTTCCCACAATTTCCGTTTATTTCTATGTAATCTGCTCCATCCCTTTTCTAAAGATCCTACTTCAATTCTAAAACCTCTCCCAGCACAGGTCTTTCACCTAAGATTCCCCTATCCCTTTCTTTTTGCCTATACTTTGATATCAATCCCTACTAAGGGATGACAGTCTGTAGCCTGCAGTCCAAATGTCTTGGTCTCATCCCATATTATATAAACTTTCCCTCTGGTTATTTGTTCCCAGTACTTATGTTCCTTTGTCAGTCTTCTACAGTAAATTCCACCCCCCCCCCCAGCCTGTTCTCTGTAACTTTGCTTGCAGTCACTCCAAATGGTAAAAATCTCCTTTCTTCATTCCCATGTTGGCTTAGCTCTTAGAATACCTTTTGCATCTTTATGGCTATAGTATTGCTTCTCTTTTAATTTCTCCAAATTTTTTGGGTTTCTAATACCATGACAAGAATGGACCCCATTCCTAACTCAAAGTATGATTAAAGTTCATGAAATTAGTATTGTTTCAGTCTTTGATGTCAACTGGAAGTGCTGTTTGCAGCACCAACAATATGCCCAGTAATGACTCCTTTTGTGTGCAATTCATATGGTGTTACATCTATTGGTAACGTATCTAAATATGATTGTAGATTCTTTTTTATAAGACTCGTTGCTCCCACTACTATTGGAATTGTCTGGGTATCTTTCTTCCACATTGCTCTCATTTCTGCCTGCAAATCCTGATATGTTATGACTTTGTATCTGTCTGTATGCAAGACACTGTAGTCACTGGGTGTAGTGCTTTTAGTGATCAATGCTACATTTGTCTTCTTTTCATGGACCACTATATCTGGTTTTCTTGCATCTGTCTTTTGAATCGTTGGTAATGGGTGATCCCATTTGATGTAGACTTCATCATTTTCTATGATGCTTTGTGGCTTATGTTTCTAGTGTTTTTCAGCTACTTCAGTATTATAATGCTTACACAATCCTCAGTGCAACAGTCTTGCCACATTATTATGGATTTCAGTATGTAGTCCTTCTGCCATTAGTATATCATGAACAGCAACAAGGTGTGCAACTGTTTCCAGTTCTGTTTTACAAAGCCTACATTTGTCTTTTTCTCCCACATGTTCAATGGAGTTTGTAAACCAGTATGTACATAGCCCACTATCTTGGGCCACCAATATTAACCTTTCATCTTTTGGTTTGAATTCACCTCTCCTTAACCATTCCTGCATTCGATCCTGAGCAACATGAGATTTGTCCAGGAGTTTTCTATACTTGCAACTATATTTATGCATTTTCCACATTTCTTGCCTTCTCATCTCATCCTTCACCTGATATTCTTTCTTTTGCGTTTTGACACAGTCAGCTACTACCTGATTTTTATCTACTTCTGGTTTGATTTCCATTCCCACTTGATGCTGATATGCTTCTGCTAGACTAAGAAGGGAAGTCATCTTAGATTTATTCTCCTCATGTTTCAAAACATTCACTATGTTTGAGTCTTGTGAGGTCAGCAGATATGTATGCAGTCCCACAATTGCAGATCTGTACATGTAATCAATTTCAAGGAGGCCCATACCTCCTTCGGATGGGGGAATATATAATCTTGGTATGCACTGATTTTTATAAATCATTTGGTGAGCATAAAGCATCCTTCTTCTTTTCCCGTATAATTTATCCAACACACTTTGGTGCCAGTCAAGTCACTCCAAAACTGTAAGTTAGGGCAGGAAGAACAAATTAGTTTATAGCTTGAATTTTGTTCCTAGATGTCAACACTGTTTTCAGGATTAATTTAAGTATTCTAAAATATTCCTTACTAGGTTTTATTTGCATTTGTTCATGTTTTATTCTTGATCCCTTATCAATTCCCAAATATTTATACACTCCATCTTGCTCAAGTTATTTTATATCACATTCTTATCCCTTATTTTCTTGGTGCTGCAGCTTTCCTACTTTAAAGGTTGCTTTTGCACATTTATCAAGACCAAATTACATTCTTATATCACCTGAAAAAGTTTTGACTACTTGAAGTTGTGCTTTCAGTTCTTCATCTGATGAGCTATACAGTTTTAAATCATCGACAAAGAAAAGATGAGAAGTCTTTAAACCTTGTTGCTTTCTGGGAGCCAATTTGTAGCCATGACCTAATCTGTTAAGCAGACAACTTAATGGGTTAAGGGCAAGGCAAAACAGCAATAGTGACAGAGAGTCACCCTGGAATATCCCCTTTTGGATTTTTATCCCTGGAATAATTTGTCCTTTATCATGGCTTAACTGCAAAGTGGTTTGCCACTGTTTCATGGTCGCTGTGATATAGTTTATCAATGTAGGGTGTATCTTATACATTTTTAAGCACTCTTTTATCCATGAATGTGGGATACTGTCAAATTCTTTTTTGCAATCAATCCATGTCATACTTAGAGTCTTCCTGTTTTTACATTTCTCCACTATGACTTTATTTAACAACAAATGATCCTTTGTTCCATATGACTTTCTTTTATTGCCCTTTTGTTCTATTGCCATAATTGAGCTTTCTTCTAAATGGCTATAAACTCTATTGGCATCAGTTCCAGTGTATAGTTTATATGTCGTCGGACGACAAGTTATTTTTAGGGTAGCTTGCAGGTTCAGTCTTAATTAGGAGCATTGTTTTTCCTGTTGTTAGCCAGGTTGGTGTCTGTTTGGGGTGCGCATATAAATAGTTCTTACTCATGGCTAAATCTTCATGCAGAGATGTTAATACTTTTAATCAGAAGTTAGGTACTGCATCTGGGCCTAGGGTTTTCCAGTTAGAGGCTTTTCTTAACTTTGTTTCAATCTCTCTAGCTGTTACTTCATCCCATTTCATGTCCTGTACCTTTGAACCTCTTATTCTTTCTTTTACTTCTTCTATCCACTTAGCATCTGTGTTATGTTCCACAGGATCTTCATAAATACTGCTCCAAAATGTATCTATTTCTTCTTTTTTTGGTGGTGTTTCAATTCCTTTTTTCCTTGTTTCTCAGTTCTCTATAAAACTTTTTTGGATCATCAATAAATTGCTTATTTTGTACTTTTCCTTTATATTTATCTATGTATCTTCTGAGTTTTTCTGCCTGTGTTGATATTTTTACTTTATTATTTGCAACAGTGCATGATAAATCCTGATCTGTTATAATATTGCACATTGCTTTTATCACATCTATCTTTCTAAGTATTTTGTTGATCTGTTCCCTCTTCTATACTCTTCTAACAGTGACACTTCTTGTCTTAATTGCTTTATAGTTTTCTCTATTTGAAACTTCCATGAAGGTATTCGATTTTTCCCTTTCTTTTCCCTTACTACCCTACGGTCTTCTGGTAGAATTTTATCTGTTATTAATTTAGCTGCACAGTAATATATCCTGTTTACTTCTGTTTTATTGCATGGATCTCTATGGACAGTCCTAATTACTGTGTTCATTTGTTTTATCAAACTTCTAACTTGTTGGGTTTTATTGACCTTCTGTAGTCTATTTCTTTCATTGATCTTAATATAGCTATCTATTTCCATTAAATCATGCAACTCTTCTCTTAACTCATTTTCTTCTAAATTGAGGGCACATTTTTTGTTCTCCATTTTCTGTGGGCATTCTATAGAAAGTTCTGTAGCTTCTTCCAGTGGCACATTCTCTTCAATTTCATTCTGTGCCATCCGTTGCTCTATTTTATGGGAATTCACTAGAGTATCACTTATCATCATTGACTGCATCAAAGTTGCCATAGTTTCCTGTTCCTTTCCTTGCTGCCTAGCTTCAAGTGAACATTTGTACTTGCTTCCTGTGAAAAGCTCAAAAATATCTTCATATGGCATCTGACAAGTTGCTTCCTGTTCCACAGGTTTCTCCTTAATTTGGAAGTCTATTGCTCTATCCTGCTGTGGTGCTTTTTGAGTTAGATTATCTACACTGAATCCTTGACTTCAAAGGTACTCCATAACCTCACTTTCTATTTATTTAACTTCTCCAGTACTAATCTCCTTTTCTACTTTCCCTCTTTGTCTTATTTTTTGTATTGTAAAGTTTTCCATGTCTGGATTTCTTTGCCTGTATTTCTCTTCAAATATCTTTGGTGCTGCTTTTGCTTTCTCCTTTGCATAAATATTACGCAAGCAATACTGTCCAACAGGGTATGTGTTAATGTGTAATTAATGCCCACCCAGGGGTGTTGTGAGGCCCGATGCCCCAGGCAAAATCAAAATTTAAACCAACTGTATTTGAAGTACTGTAGCTTGTAAAAGAGATAAAATAACTGGAATTTGGATCTTTAGAAAAGGGAAGGAGCAAATTACACAGAAATAAATGGAATCTGTGGGAAAATGCATGCAGAATAATGTTCAGAACAAGGAGTGAAGTTTAAAGGAAGGCAAGAATTGAACAATTTATGTAATGTTAGACTGAATGGCTGTTGTTATAAAGAAATAAAACATTTATGTAAAGTATAATGACTGTAAATGAAAAAAAATGTTAATATGTTTTTTTCTAGTAATGTATGAGCGCCTGTGTTAAGTGATAATTTAATAAAAGTGTTTAAAAAGTAGGAAGAAGGAGGTGGGTGTGTGACCACTATATCAACAGGAAACATAGCTCCTAACTTCTTTGCTCCAGAATCAGGGACAAAACCAAAAGTAATAGTGGGACTAAGGCCCAAAATCAGGGATAATTTTTAATTTTTAAATAAGTTAATAGAACAATGAGTTTTGCATCAGCATATGTTATCTGGACCATAAGAAATGTGAAGCTGTAATGTCTGCCATTAGTGACTGACTATAATCTTCAGTGACGTAAAAGAAAATGAAACATTTTTTATGAGAAACAGAGAAAATTTTTAGACAAAGTCATGGACATTCTGCTAAATCAGGGACAGCTGAGATGTATGCCAGGGAACTGGATATATATTTTTAAACAAAATGAAAGGAGCCATCTCAAAAGAAGGTTGGTGGTCAGCTCACATTCTCCATTACAGTACATGAGCAACATCTCAGGCAACCCCGCAAGATCCAGATAGCAGCAGTACAGCTCCATCTCTTTGTAGAACTAGGTACAGCAGTTAGTCAGTCTTTCCACCATTTGCTGCCTGATATACCTTTTTCCACATATAGGTGGACCTTCTGCCATGCTGAGAAGCCCATTTGTTCCAATGGGGTTCACAAATGATTTGGTCTTGTACATTGGCAAGCCTGTCCAATATGCAACTCCAAATTTATTGGCATGGAAAGCCTGAGTCCCCTTGTTAATCAGGCATAAGACTCTGCCATTCCCCATTAGCCTATGCCAAATGTAGAATTTATTTACATTATTTTTTTTTTATTTTTCATTTGTTGACCGGGATGGTCTAACTGGATGCATGTCCATTTTCAGTAGAGTCCTGGGGAGATAAACTCCAGGAAGTTACATTAGTACAATTATACAGGTAAAGGTTATTTATATAGATACAAACTTAAAGTTTCAACAGTTCAAAAATATACACAGTTTCAACATAAATTTAGGTAACAAGTTGTGGTACAGAAACATAGTTAAAGTGTCAGCAATTGCAAAAAAAAAAAAAAAAAAAAACAACTTGCACAGTTTGTACAGAATTTGTTGGGGTGGTGTAGTGGAATGTCCAGGACGAAGTAAGCTGTTAATGCTGAACCAGAACTTTTGTGGATTATTGTGGCTAGTTTGCTGGAGATGGCAGTAAAAGTTTTTTTATCTTCAAGTATAGCTTTTTTTGTTTCATTTCTTATTTGTCTGAATCTTTGTTGGTCTGTAGGGTTTTTTGTTGATCTCCACTGTGCCCAGACTGTATTTCTATGATGTATTTGTTAAGAGAAAAAGTTTTAAAAACATACTGTTATTTGACTTTTTTCTGTTCTTGCAAAGTGAACATGTTATTTGTTGGGATATGCCTACCAAAGATGGGCCTCATCTGTGAACAAAATGCAGCATTGCTTATGAACCTGAATGATATCTGTTTTCTGCATTTCAGAATAAAGAGATCTGGTTATAGCTCAGTGAAGCCTGGGATAAGGACGCACGGCCGAGTAAGAGTTAATTTACTGGGGCAGGCTGTGTGTCCTGGAAAATTTGAGCTACCATTGTTGAATAGAATATTCTGTACTTCTTGAACATTCTGTACTAACTGTGAGTTTGAGGTAATTTGTGATAAACATGTTTTTCCTATATGTTTTTCATAGCCAACTGTCAACGGTCAGAAATGTAACAAAAAGTTGTTTTGCTTGCAGTATAAAAGTTGATGTCAGTAAACAAGTTGATCAGATCAGAGAAGATCAGATCAGTCCAGACCGGACATCTTGGCCAACATGCTGTGTAATCTGGTTAACTGCTAATAAAGGAAAATTCATCACCTGAGGCAGATGTGACTCGTTTGAATTTTTTCTTCTGACATTTTGGTCCTTCGGACCGGAAACCTCTACGAAGATATGGATCAGACCGACAGAGAGACCAAAAAACCTGTGCAGGTGAGGGTTTCTCATCTTAAGATTCCCTCGACTGAAAGCCCTCTGACTGATTTGTCGTTGGAAAGAGGCCGGCCGCTCTCTGATCCCTATCTGAGGGACGGTTTCTGAATGAAAAGGGGAAACGGAGTCTCATCTGGTTCAGGTAGGATGAAAAATAAATTTCTGTTAATTTAATTTAATCTTGTCGACAAGGTTTTATTTTTAGTTAAGGATGGGTAGGATTACTTGTTAAGATTATTTTGTTAGGGTCACCCGTTAAGATAGTCCCATTTTATAATAAGCCCTGTAAAATAATTTTGATACAGTCCTAAATACCTGAAAAAAAAAGAAGAAAAAAGAAAAAAAAAAAAAAGGTAAAGGTAAAATAAGAAATCTAGGGGAAACATGGGTTCGAGTTGCTGCAAGTGTGACAGTGATGCCTGTTTAAATGTTGATGCTAAGTATATGAAAGGTTTAAACAAAAATAATGTTAAATTTTTGAAAAAGTGGAAGTCGAGATATGATTTTGATGGTACACTGAATAAGAATGCCTCTGCAAAATTGGTTAGAGATTTGAAAAGAGATGCTGGAACTAGAACTAAAAAACAAAGACAATTGGGATTTCCCCAAGCACAAAAATGGTTAGAAGAGGCAAATAAACGAGCTATAAAAGAAAAACAGTGCCAGGAAAAAGAAAAAATAAATCAAAAGGGATCACTGGTGCCAAGTGGAAAAGTAGCTTTATTTTTAGATAAGGAGGATGAGCATACAGTTTGTGTGGTACAAAGGCAGGCAACTGCCCCACCATATGGGGAAATTGCTGCTGCTGTACCGGTGGAACCTCCTCAATATCAGTCTGAAGATGTGGGATCTGTACAGCAGAGTGGGTTATTGGCTGCTCAAGGAAACATTGTGACCCCTCCAATTTACCTGCAAATTCTCGTAGTACCCAAGGTTGCTTTGCAACAGGTAGACCAACCTATGCAGTTAAGGTCGGGGCCATCAGGGCAAGGACATTGGGCCATTAAACTTTCTGACCACTCAGAAGCCCTTCCCTTAATACAAGTTGCAAACCCACAAGCAGGGGATGTTGGACAAGAGCCAACTATTTTAGTTTATCGTCCCTGGGCTAGAGAGGATATAAAACGAGCTACGGATGGTATTCCTCATCCCAAGGTTAATTTTCAAAAGTTTTCTGAGGACATAGTTGGTATGCATTTAAGTTATCATCTAAATGGTTTAGAAGTAGAACAAGTAGTGCGACAAATCCTGGGTCCAGATTGGCACTTAGTTTGTGGTACTTGGACATGTAAGGCAGATGACGCACTACATTAAAGCATAATTCTGGGGTGTTAGACACGAGTCACTGATCTGTTGAAGAGAATTTCTGATAAGTGGCGTCCAAGAGCAGATTGGACAATAATAAATCAGTGCATCCAAAATGATGATGAATCTGTAGATCACTATATTGTAAGATTGACAAAAGTGTTCAATAACCATTGTGGAATGATGATTCCGCAGGATCAGACTACTGATAGTCCGTACGAACAGCAATTGAAAAACGCTTTTCTTAAAGGTTGTAAGGCTCCGATAAATAGTTTTATAACTAAGCATATGGTTGATCACAGAACATGTAGACTGCAACCTTTGTTTGAATATGCACGGCATGCTGAGCGACATTTCAATTTAAAAAAGAAAAAGAAAGTACAAGTGTTAGCAGTAGGGGATGATGGTGGTATATTTTTGGTACAGGACCAAAGGGGGCAAGGGTGCCATGGTAGCGTACAAAGACATGGGGGCCCGAAATGGGACACGTCATATAAACATGGTGGACATTCAGAGGAATATGAGGGGAGGTTAAAACATGGAGAATGTTTTAAATGCGGTAGACATGGGCACTTTGCTGCCGACTGCGAAGAGTGGCAACATCCCCCACAGCTTACGAACAAGGGCTCCGCATGACTATATGATAGTAAAGGAAGGCGCCAAATTCATTATTGTGATTATTGTAGAGAAGAAGAAAGCGAGAATGATTGTGATGATAATGAGGCAGACACTCTTTGCGATGAATGTCAAGACACCCAGGAAATTAAGGAAGGGCGGGATTGTGACTGTGAAGTCATAATCCTGGCACATTTGGGTATTGCTATGCATCTGGATCAAAAACCCATGATAGAGTTTTTGGTTGAGGGACAGAAAGTGGAGTTTTTATGTGATTCAGGTGCATCACGTACACTTTTGGGTCCAGCAGTTCTACCCCCGAACTGTGAAACAGATGAGTTTGTCCTTGTGAAAGCGGCAAATGGGAAAATCTATAAGGAACCACTGTCTCAGCCTCTATTGTTCACAGATCCGCAAACAAACCAAATTGTTAGGTGTAGAGTAATTATATCGAAAGTTTGTCCAGTTAATTTGCTGGGAAGAGATTTGATGCATTTGTTTGGAATAGCGGCAATTCCCACACCTAAAGGCATTGAGGCGAAAAGGTTAGCGGATGGCTTGGTGGTACAAGGAGTACAAGACTTGTTTTCCTGGTATAGCCAGGACTTGATTTCAAATGGGCCGGGGAGGGTTGATAGAGATTTGATCAACCTAGCTTTAAGTAAATGTAGGAGTGGGTCACCGCAGGTTGCGGCGCACTTACATTGTACTATGTACTACAGACAGGCCCCTGGTCCGGATAAAGAATTTGAAAAAGAATTCTTTAGGCACAAATGTGCAAGGATAATTTTGAATGATATGTTTTGGGATAAGCAAGGTAATACAGTAGTGACCTGTACTTTGATCAAGGAAATGAGTTCTTTATATCGCTCAGGTTATAGCCCACATATTTCAATGACTAAAGCAGTGGGGACACATTGGGTAGATTTGGCGAAAAAGGTAACAAATTGGGACACAATGTCCGAAAGTCAGTTGAAGGATCAACAGATCCAGGTACAAAGATTAAATTGGGTGACTTGGGCACAACTAAGTATGCACCTCAGGGATGACAAAACAGAAATGGCATGACAAATCCTCCTAACTCAAGAGGAAGATAGTGCGTTAAGTGCCTTACCTGTAGATTTATGGTCAAAAGTTAAAGGGGATGTAGGACTGATGAAAACAGCAGGTGAAGTTTGTATAACTCCAAAGTCAGATTTTAGACCTCATAAGCACCAATACCCGCTAAGTAAACAAGCAGAGGAAGGAATTAAGCCAGTCATTGAGCAGCTAAAACAGGTAGGAATTCTTGTTGAATGCCCAGATTCGCCCTGCAATACTCCGTTGTTTCCTGTAAAGAAACTGGATGGGTCATGGAGGTTGGTTCAGGATTTACAAGCAGTTAATTCGGCTGTGATCCCAAGAGCACCGGTGGTCCCTGACCCCTATACATTACTTAATGATTTATTACCTCAGCACAGATATTTTTCTGTCATAGATATAAGCAATGCCTTTTTCTCCATACCACTACAAAAGGAGAGTAGATTTTGGTTTGCATTCACTTATCAAGGTAAAAGATACACCTACACCAGATTGCCACAGGGCTATTGTGAGAGTCTGACAATATTCGCACAAGAAATGGCTGCGAATTTAGCTCAGTTTTTTCCCCCAGAGGGAAGCCAGGTTCTGTTGTATGTAGATGATATTTTGTTGGCCTCACCCACGCAGGAAAGTTGTAGAAAGGATACCCTTGCCCTTCTTAGTTTTTTAGCTGACATAAGGCAAATAAAGAAAAGCTACAATTGTGGAAAGCGCAAGTAAAGTACTTGAGTTATTTAATTTTGCAGGCAGGTAGACAATTGGAGAACAAAAGAAAACAAGCAATTCTTGAGGCACCTATGCCTACGACTAAGCAGGAGATGATGTCCTTTTTAGGTGTGACTAATTTTTGTAGAAGTTGGATCCCTAACTATGCTGAGGAAGTAGGGCCATTGACCACACTGATCTATGATACTCTCATGGTGGCTAAGAATAATATACAGTGGACAAATAAGGCAATGCAGGCATTTGTTAGAATTAAGCAATTGATAGCAGGATCCTCTGTTTTGGGTTTTCCGAACTATTCTAAGCCATTTGTACAAATGGTTGATTGTAAGGGAGGATATATGACTTCGGTTCTGGTACAAGTACATGGGGATAAACAGAGGCCGATAACTTTCTACTTCTCCAGATTAGATCCTGTTGCAAGGGCATTGCCGCATTGTGTTCAAGCTGTGGTGGCGGCCGCCATGGCAATACAAGCCTCAGCATCATTAGTTTTGTTTCACCCATTACAATTGTGGGTTCCACATTCAGTAGCTACTTGCAAGTTGCAAGATAAGATAACCTTTTTATCTCCTAGTCGACATTTGTCGTGTATGACAGTGCTGCTGACACAGCCTCATATGACCATAGAAAGATGTACTACTCTTAATCCGGCGACACTTTTGCCGACTCCAGAAGAAGGTACTCCACACGTTTGTTTAGAGAGCATTCATGACAAAGTACTTCCCTGACCAGATTTAATGGATATTCCGTTGATAGATTCTGATCTCATTTTGTTTGTAGACGGATCAGCAAAGAAAGACACTGTAGGAAAAACACTAGTAGGGTATGCTGTCACCACAGAAACTGAAGTTTTGGAGACAAAAGGATTGTCAAACATTTATTCTGCACAGGCAGCTGAGTTGGTGGCTTTGACTCGAGCTTGTACCTTAGGGGAGGGTAAAAAAAGTGACAATTTATATAGATAGTCAATATGCTTTCTCCACTGTACATGTTTTCGCTCAACTATGGAAGAATAGGGGAATGGTTACTGCGACAGGCAAACCAATAAATCACAGAGATTTAATTTTACAGTTGTTAGATGCAGTGCAACTACCACTTCAGATAGCGATATGTAAATGTTCCGCACATACCAACAGAAAAGATCCTGTCTCCAGGGGAAATGCCCTTGCTGATATGGCTGCAAAAAAGGCAGCTCAAGAAAATGATTTGCTTTTACATGACAATGATTTGGAGCCCGGACACCTCTTAGACTTAGAGACACTAAAAGTAATGCAAACATTGACGACACAGAAGGAAAAATGTCGTTGGGTAAAATATGGTATCACTCAACAGAGTGGGTTGTATAGGGCATCAGATGGCAAAATGCTATTACCCTCAAACCTTTTAGGTATGCGGCATTGGTTAGCCATGGACCTGCCCATGTAGGAGTACAGACAATGATTCAAATAGTGTCTAAGGTGTTTTGGTGTAAAGGGTTTTCAACTTATGCAAAGCAATTATGTTTATCTTGTTTATTATGTGCAAAGTATCATGCTCAGGGGGGAGTTAAAAAGTCTCAGCAGGCATTCCCTACCCCTCCGTATCCATTCCACACACTCTGTATGGACTTTATTGAATTGACACCCTCAGAGGGAAAAAGGTTCTGTTTGGTCATTATTGATGCTTTTTCTAAATGGGTAGAAGCTTTTCCAGTGAAGCATCCGAATGAACAAACAGTAGCAAAGCTTTTGACTACAGAAATAATTCCCCGATTTCGCCTACCAAGACGCATTTACAGTGATAATGGGTCTCATTTTGTTAACCAGATTGTTCAGAAATTGGGTCAAGTGTTTCAAATTGATCTCAAAAATCATTGTGCTTACCATCCCCAATCAGCTGGACTGGTGGAACGACACAACGGTGTCTTGAAGAGTAAGCTCCGTAAGCTAATGGCAGAAACACATAGGTCATGGACTGCGTGCCTTCCGTTGGCACTCCTGTACATGCGAATCTCACCTTCCTACAAAGGACCTACACCATTTGAACTTTTGTTTGGGAGACCATATTATGTCCCGCAGTGGCAAGGATTGTTGCCAGCGGAACGTGAGGGGGGTGAGGATCTAGCGGATTATATGAAGAAGCTGCTAAATGTCAAATCTCTTGTAACCAATGACTCCTTTGCAGATTCCAGAAATGAAACCTTGTTAAGCATGGCACCCAGGGACTGGGTGTGGATCCGAATTATGAAGAGAAAGAATTGGTCATCCCCCAGGTGGGAAGGCCCATACCAAGTACTTAACTCGACACCTACGGCTGTAAAGATCGCTGAGAGGACTTCGTGGATTCATATCACCCACTGTAAAAAACTCAAGGCTCTTCCTTCTGCCATTGATATTGGTCAAACTCCACCGGACCTCTGAGCGCAAAGTCTGGCTACAAAGGGGGATTAGCCCAATAGGGGTTAGTTCGTCTCAAACCCAGTGAAGAAACCAACGGCGCGAGGTAGTCCTTAGGGAGGATGGCCATGTTCAACTGGTACTTGAACTATCACATGATGATGATTTTGGTGGCAAAAGTAAATATGTCCATACGAGAAGGAAAAGTTGCAAGAGAAAATGGAATGGTGGTGCTGCAAGCGCAAACAGGTGTTACTACTGTGTTTAAGGTGAAACTTTGTGAAGGAATTTTGGACTGTTCTAAATGGAACAATAATAATTTCTTGACTTGTGCAAAATACTTGTGCAATAGAGACTGTATGTCCTGGTCAAGTGTTTGGTGGTCAACAGATGTGAATGGATGGGAAACAAGTGGTGCAGTGATACCAGAGAAAGATAAAAGCAGGCAACAAAGAATACAAATTTCGCATTTCCAAGGTACCGGAGTAGTTACTATAACCATTGTGTCACCACAAGAAAGTGATTCAGGAGTTTATGGAATCAGAGTGTCTCTTCCAACTAGAACTGATCCTTTGGGGACCCTCCAACTTAAAGTACAAAGCCTTAAGAATGCTACAAATAAAGCAGATTTTGCCTTCACAAAAGAAGAATAATTGTTACTCGAGACGGGATTCGTACACCATAATGAATGGTTATCTTGGGTTAGATATAGTACCCGAGAAGCACATCATGAGAACTGTATTTTTTGTGCTGAAGGTAAACAGCAATTGACTCGTTTGAATTTTTTCTTCTGACAGTATTTTTTTCTGGTTTCATTAGTAAGCAATGGGGCAGGTTTAGATTTAATTTTGATAGATCTCTTTGGTGCATGGTGGTCAAGAATTGTTAAGAATTTTAGGTTAAAGTAGTTAACAGCCTCATCAAGTGGGATATGTTTTATGGGTGACCAGTCACATGCTTTTAGTTCAGTTTGGAAGTGATCAGGGTTGAAATATTTTTTGCTTCTTATTGTTCTATATATGGTTGGGTTGGGAATGCTAGACTTTTGCCTGATTATGTAAGTGAGAGAATGATCACTTAGATCATCTGGGAGGGTTCCTACTTTGTAGTGTTGTTGGTGATTGTTAATGAGAATCCAGTCTAGGATGGACTCTTTATTATTGGGTTTATTTATTCTGGTTGGGGAGTGGATTGTTTGTGAGAAGCCATGAAGGTTAATATGGGAAGTTGGCGTTTCAGTAGAGCAGCACTTCCAGTCAATATTAAAGTCACCTAGAATTATTGTCTCTTGTGGGACTTTTGAAGAGAGCTCAGCAAGGATACCTTCTAGGGTGCTGGTATTGTTACCAGGGGGCAGGTAGATACAAACTATATTTAGTGATGTGTTGGAATTAATCTGAATTTTAGTGCCAATCATTTCTAAATTGCTTTCTGGAGGGGTGCTGAGGTTTAGTATTGTTACTTGTAGCCTTTCTCTATAGAGAATAGCCACTCCCCCTCCTTTTTTTGCTTTGCGGTCTTGTCTTAAGATGTTGTATCCTGGTGGAATGATTTCAGCATCTTGAGTAGTGTGTTTTAGCCAAGTTTCAGTTAAGCAAAGGATATCGAAGGAATGAAAATCCAGGAGAGCATGAAGATGGGCAATTTTATTATTTATGCTGTGAATGTTTAGGTGGGCGATAAAGAGGGAGTTAAGAGATTTAGATGGGATAGTAGGCAGGGTGGGAATAGGGATATGTGGCTCTGTGGTAACTGTAAGTCCTGGTCCAGGGTTAGGATGGATGTCTCCATCTATTAAGGAGATGTGTAAAAATATGTTTAAGGGATGATGAAGGTTACAGTAGTGGTTGAGAGGTTTTCGGGGTTTTAGGTAGTTATATTTGATGTGGGTCAGTCTGTGATATTTGGGAGGGAAATAGCTAGATTGAGATGTTATATTTATGTACTTGGGGGAGTTAGTTTGAGGTATAATGCTTGTTTGCTTTTTAGGGAGATTTAGCTGTAAATAGTTTGGCTGCTCATAGTAGGTTATTAAGTAGGCTGCTGATAGGGATGATAGGAGTATAAGAAAGATTAAAAGCTTTAGTTGAATTTGGGGAGTAAATATATACATCTTAATTTATGAGGTTTACTGATATTATTTGGAGGAAAAACTTATAGGGGCGGTTAAAGAGAGTGGTGTAAGTAGTTAAATAGGTTAATGAGGAGGTAGTTGTGATTGATCTGTAGAGGGAGAGGGTGTGGTTTAGATGTATAAATGTAGGAGCACGAGGGCGGGTGGGCTATGGGGGCAGGGTAGGGGAGCGGAGTGAGCCCGCAGGGCGAATGGAGCGGGTAGAGAACAGAGACAGGTAAGGAGCAGTAGAAGAACAATCAATTAGAGCACAATCAGTTGGAGCAGGCTACAGTAGGTAAGTAACCCTGAATAATGGAGTGAAGGTAAAGAAATATAATTAGGCTTCTAGGTGGGTGTAGAGGTTCACCCCAAGTAAACAAGATGTTATGGGCTATACTTTAAGAACAAGCCTAAGGACTAACAAAATAAATAAAATAGTAAGGGTGTATTACAGACAAGGGAAAAGGCTTCAAAGTCCTGTCGGACAAGACTGCCACCTAGTGGACAAATATATTATTGTAAATTGGGGAAAAGTGGACGTTTATGCACAGATTCAGAGGAAAGAATAGTAGTTCAGGTGACTTTTAAGTGTAGGGGAAAGAAAAAAGATATATAGGTTACAGAGTGGTGAGGGGGTGACGCTGCTGGCTTTCCTGGCTAGCGCTCTTAGAGCCACCAAAAATAGAATATTAAATTAAAGGCTATGCTGGCAGTGATATTGTAGACACATACTTTCTTGCTCCCTTTACTTGAGATAGTACAGGGAATAGGTGGCTCAAAGATGAGACTGGAGGGAGTTTAGACAGGGTCCTTGTTCTTCAGGTAGTTAAACTCTGCTTCTTAGCGCAAGTATAACCAGGTTGGAGAGCTGGGTTTGTTGTAGGAGAGAGAAAGAGAAAGAAAGTAGTAGAAACAAGTAGTTTAGTACTATAACATAGGCAGTGTAATTAAACAATATGTAACATAGCAGAATACCATTTATAATTGAACAACAAAGTAGTCTTGGCTGAGGAGATACACAAATTAATTATTGAGATGTAAAACACCATATAAGTAACCCATTCAATATTATGGATAAGCTAAAACAAATTATATCAACAAATGAAAGAATCAACTTATAATATATGCAGGACTAGGAACAAGACTATAGATAGCATAAATGTATAAATTCAGTTAGGTAACATTACACCGCTGTGAAAGTTTTCAATTAGCATGATTATACAAAAAAGTACAGTTTACATATCACTGAAACAGCTCATTTGGACACTAATATAGGTAGTACACAGTATTTCAAAGCCTACATTCAGTGTGTGAGCAGGAGCCTTTTTAACACATGGAACAGGTAAGACAAGATGTGCAATTGACCCCAAAGAGTGTAGACTACCAAACAGTTACAAAGTATACAGCAGCCTCATGTACTTAACCATGCACTTTAAGCACTAACCTTAGGCCAACATAACAGTCAAGTAGACACACTAGCAAAAGCAGACACTGCACACTAAGTAAATAAGTGATAGCAATGTGCATATGATGGACCCTAGGCTTTTGGAATTGTCTGTGGTATAACACTTTAGTTAGACATGTTACATCATGCCAAACTGCTTTGGAATCTGGCCCATCGCTAGTAAAATGCATGAAATATGTAAAAGCTAAACTACTAAAACAATAATTATTATTAACACTATAAATAAAGTCACATTCCCGCTTAGCAAAGAAATACTTGGAATAACTAGAACCCATAGTGCAGTGCTTCATATTGCTGTGTAACAGATGTTGATAGAAAACTTCCTGAAAATAAAACACACTATATTCTGAAATCATCTAAGGCAGAGTATGCATATTTTCAGTTTTAAAATCATTAAATTCAGAAATATTGAAATACCACCCAATAACTTTAGATCCTGAAATCTGTGGTATAACAACACAAAAAATGCATTCTGCAAGTTATTAAATAACATGAAAATAAATACAATTTCAACAATAAAAAGAAAAGTACACTAAAAGATGATATTTTCCTAATAATAGACTTTAACTGATGACCTGCAAATATAGCACTTGATTCTGAGTACTGTTCCACTCTAGATCTAAGTCTCAGTGGAGAAATGTGTGAGTACTGTTCCACTCTAGATCTAAGTCTCAGTGGAGAAATGTGACTTTTTTTTTACTTTCAGGCAAACCAAAATTAACCGGAATGAGAACATTTTTTTTTACTTTTTAAAGTATGGCAATAGACTGTCAATACAAAATTACCAAATCCTATACAAGGAAATCATAAATAATATTGCCTGATATATCTGTAGTGATCTATCTATATCTATCAATCATATAGCTCTATATCTATACCTATATCTATAGCTAGTAATCACATTTGTAGACTGCTATAGTACCCTTTCCAGACACTGCCTGAGACAATGAAAAATGCAGAAGTGGTACACAGAAAGAAACTTTCCAGTGGAACATTGGAAAAATAATAATCATATGAATAACATTTCATTACAATAAACATTACTTTCCTGGCATGTATTTCAGGCATTGCAAATGACCTTACAAAGTCTAGAATAAATGTCATACCAATGTCAATGTTACTGTCATACCAAGGTAATGGCTTTCTTCTTACTCTTCCTGAAGTGAATGTCCAGTGGAAAGTTGGGAAAAATAATAATCATGTGAATAACATTACATTACAATAAACATTACTTTGATGGCATGTATTTCAGGCATTGCAAATGACCTTACAAAGTCTAGAATAAATGTCATACCAATGTCAATGTTACTGTCATACCAAGGTCTCACAATGGATTTCTTCTTACTCTTCCTAAGGTGGATTTAAATGTATTTCTTTATCAGTGTCAGACATATATTAATATAATGTAACATATGTATTGGTCTCATTCTCTTACTACACAGCACATTGAAATTTGTATATTTCAAACTGCATATTTTTTTTGGCTGGAAGTTGCTATCTTACTTTAATCTCCTCATATTCGTCATCTGAATCTGTGATAGTCTTATACATTTGGGAAATCTTATCTCCTATCACATGTAACAACAATGCTTTGCAATGTCATTAGTGGTCATGTCATGGCTTGTGGCCTAACTGTTGAACAAGGTTAAACATATATTTCACTGTGGCCTTTACTGTTTGTATCACTGTCACTATCAAACTTCAGAAGGTTAGGTAAATCCAATCAAGTTTTTTTTATATGTGATTTTCTGCTCTACTGATACCATCTGCCTTTATTTCTACTCACTGTATTCTCATATATATACTGACTACTTTTTTCTTGTTCTCTTTGCTTGTTTTCATCCATAAAGTTAACCGAAAGGTTACTTAAATGAAGTATTACTGGTTTTTGACAAGCTGTATTTTTAAGAAAACCTCTACTGTCAACTTTTAAAATAATGAATTGGATATTTTCAAATTCCTTACAGTTTTTAAAAGTAGCTAAAACTATTTTATGCATTCTGAGTTTTATTACTAGTCAGCATGAGAGAAAGTAGTCTCACTTTGACTCTGCAAAAAGCTGAACTTAAGTGTCATAGACTTAAGAGAGGCACTGTGATGCCCCTGCACTGGCCCAGTAATCAAGGAGCCTCAATCCTCACCACTAGCACCAGTGAGGAATGTGCACATTGGGAGGATAACAAGTACACACACAGTAAAGTACAATTTCCCTTAAGAGCACACAGAGATAACAGTCATTCTGGGGCTGTTTTTTCTCTCTTTCTGCAGATCCGCAATAAGACTCCCCACTGGCACAGCTAAAGGGTTAAGATCTCAGCCGAGTGATAAACCCAAACCTCCAACTCCCTCTCTGTCCAACCAGTGCTTCGTGTCCCTGTCCAAGTAGCTGACACACACACACACTTTGAGATTTGATTTATATACAAACGCACAGACACTCCTGGGGAAGGCTGGCACAGGTTCACTAGCTATGCATCCTTCTGACCAGACTATATGGTAGTACCACCTGCCACCAACCACCCTTATCAGCTACTCTAAGGCCCTTACAAAGGGTGACTAATTCTACTGTGCAATGTTACTGTTATCTAAATAGTAAGTGTAACCAGAACTGTTAAGGCTATTTAGGAGTGGCCTGTACAGTGTCCCCAAATACATATGCAAATATTCTAAGAGCTTAAATATCTCTAACAAACCAGCCACAGTTAAAAGGTTTAAATACATTTAATAATAAACAATAAAAACCCAAGACAATACTCATTAACTCAGTACAGTGACAACAGAGTTCAGAATCACGGGAAATATTTTAAGACAACATTGCAGGACAGTCTCACATAAATACAGAAAACATCTAGACTAATCTTGTTATTTTCCTATCTTTCTCTAAGAGAAATGCTATGATCTAAGTCTTAATTACAGAACAAAGACAAGTGCTGGTGAGAGGATGTTTACAGGTCCAGAACAAGATACAAAATGCACTGACTTTCTCTCTGAGATAGTTCTTAAATTATTATCAAAACATATCTGCTGAGTCATCTCAGATTATATCATTCTTGTCACCTCTGCCTTAGTTCCTAGGCTAACAGGAACTTAAACATTGTAACATATGTTTGAGAAAAATACTTATCTCTCAGATGTACAGCTGCTGGAAAGTCACAGAGCAATACAAAAACACTTCACATCTGAAACCTAGTAATTATCTCTGTCTCAAGACAATAGAAAGAAACCCCTAGCCTAGACATCCTGTCTCTTAGCTGAGATAAACTAATTTTATAGCAGATTGTAAAACTCCTTATTCTCTTAGAGTTTGCAAGTTAACTCTGTATATTGCAGCCTTAACAATCAACACATACATTTGCATGGGCATGTAGTTTATACACATTTCTGCTCTTTTCCAGCATGGTACACTGTGGTTAACATTCTTGAAGTTCAGTGCAGAACATATGGTTTTCTTACATGTGTAAGACAAGCATACAAATCATATTACTATTCAAAACTGACATAGAACTATTTACAAAATTCTAGCTGGCTGGGCTGGCAGCCTTCACAGCCCCCCCCCCCATGAGAAATCAAGCTAGTTTTTCAAGTGCCCTTGAGAAACATTGCTTGAGACGGTTTAGGCTATCTGGGAATACCTTACTCCATTCCGTGTCTTGAGACCCCATCTGTGTTGGAATTGCTAACTTCACTGCGGTGCAGCACTGTCATATCATGTGTTTGAAATCCTAGGCTCCCCCTTAGTAACTTGGTATTTTGCTGGCTGGTTCAATGTAGCCATGTTAAGGGATTGTGGCCTGTAACTATAGTGAATTTCCTTCCATACAGATAAGGCTGAAGTTTCTACAGTGCCCACACTATGGCTAGACATTCCTTTTCTAAAGCTGCATAGCATTCCTCCCTGGGTTGGAGCCTATGACTGAGATAAATCACAGGGTGCACTTCTCCCTCTGAAGAAATCTGACTAAGTACAGCCCCCACCCCATGGTTTGAAGCATCTGCCTGCACAACAAATTATTTGTGTAATCTGGACTGGCTAATACAGGGGGCCCTCCCAAAGCTCCTTTAAGCTTCTGGAATGCCTGCTCACATGCTGGGGTCTACGCATCCTTATCTGGCCTGTTTTTCCTTGTCAGACCTGTGAGGGGAGCAGCTATGGTACTATAACTGGGGACAAACTTTCTGTAGTACCCTGCTGTCCCTAAAATGCCCTCACTTGCTTTTTTGGTAACAGCTGCAGGCCATGCCTGAATGGCTTCCACTTTGGCAGGTTCTGGCCTGACCTTACCACTCCTCACTCTATGTCCCAGATAGGAGACCTCTGCCATACCCCCTGACATTTGCTGAGCTTAATGGTCAACCCTGCACTCTGTAATCTGCCCATCACCTCCCTGACATGCTGAAGGTGTTCTTACCAGGAATGGCTGTAGATGACAATATTGTCTAGGTAAGCAATGGCAAAAATCTCCTGCTCCTTCTAGAATATGATCTACCAGCCTCTGGAAAGTCACTGGGGCATTTTTCATCCCGAAGGGCATCTTTGTGAACTCATACAAGCCAAAAGGAGTCACAAAGGCTGACCTCTATCTAGCATTGGAAGTCAAGGGCACCTGCTAATAACCCTTGGTAAGATCAGTGGTGGTAAGATACTTAGCCCCACCCAGCTGATCTAGGGCTTCATCTGCCTAGACATGGGGTAAGCATCTGACTCTGTGTGACTATTTAGTTTCCTGTAGTCCACACAGAACCTGATGCTGCCATTCTTCATTGGTACTAGCACCACTGGGGAGACCCCAGGACGTCTGGACTCCTGAATTACCCCTAGTTCCAACATTTCCTGTATCTTCTCCTTCAGAGTCTGTTTGACTCTCTCAGGCACACTATAAGGTGTCTGCCTAATAGGCCTTTGGGGTCCTGTATCCACCTGGTGCTGCACCAGTTGGGTGCACCCTGATTTCCCAGTGAACATGTCCGCAAACTCCTGTAACATTGCTCAGATTTCTCGAACCTGGGTAGGAGATAGCTGCTGAGACATTGCTACCTTTCCACTGAGGTTTCAGTCCAAGCATCACTGAGGAGATTAGTCACCAGATCTCCCTCAGACTCCTCCTGCAATCCACTGCAAATACTCAGCACAAAGGCCTCCCTATCATGGTAAGGTTTCATCATGTTAACATGGTAAAGTTTGTGCCCCTGCCTCCTGCATAGAAGTTTTACCATGTAGTTAACATCACTGACCTTCCTTACCACCGTGTAGGGTCCCTCCCAAGCTGCCTGCAGCTTGTTGTGTCTGACAGGAATGAAAACCATTACCTGCTGCCCTATAGCATACTCTCTAGCTCGAGCATTCCTGTCATACCAGACCTTTTTCTGCTGTTGGGCTTCTGCCAGATTCTCCTGGGCCAAGTCCATGAGCTCCCTGCGCCTTGTCCTGAGATTTAGGACATATGCCATAACAGACTCCTTGTGGGATTCACACTCTCCCTCCCACTCATCTCGAATTAAAGCTAGAGGTCCCCTCACCCTATGCCCGTGCAACAACTCAAAGGGTGAAAAATCTGTGGATTCCTGGGGCACCTCTCTGTAAGCAAACAACAGATTGGGCAAATATTTGTCCCATTCCCTCTTAAACTGGTCTGCAAATGCCCGTAGCATGGTTTTGAGTGTAGAGTTTAACCTCTCAACAAGACCATTATTCTTGGGATGGTAGGGGGTGGTCTTTAGGTCCTTCACCCCACAGTACTTCCACAGACAAGCCAGCAGGTCTGACATGAAATTGGCACCTTTGTCAGTCAGTATTTCTTTTAGGAAACCTACCCTGCTGAAAATCTCTAACAAAGCATTTGCTACCTTTTCTGCCTCAATAGAGGACAGAGCCACTGCCTCAGGGTATCTGATAGCATAATCTACTACCACTAGGATATACGTTTTCCCTGTTGGACTTGGGACACTCAGAGGCCCCACAATATCCATAGGTACCCTCTGAAATGGGTCCTCAATCACAGGCAAAGGCATCAAAGGAGCTTTCACCTTGTCTCCTGCCTTGCTTACCTTTTGGCACTGCTTACAGGTACTGCAGTACCCTGTTACATCTCTGAAAATCCCAGGCCAATAGAAGTTCTGCATATTACGTCTCTTTGTAACTTTTATGCCCATAAGACCTGCAAAAGGGAATATCATGGGCTATGGCTAGAAGTGCCAGATGGTAGACTCTAGGCACTACCAACTGCTATATTCTCTCACACTCTAGCCCTCCCTTAGAGGTCCACTCTCTGTACAGTAACCCTTTGTCCCAGTATACAGATTTCTCCTTTCCTTGAGAATCAGGTGCCTCACTAGCTACCTCCCTCAGGTCTTGTAATGTAGGGTCTGAGAGATGAGCCTGACTCAACTCTCTCTTTGTAACCCTTTCCAGCTCCCCTTCCACAGGAAGTCTGGTATCGTTTGACAGCAGTGCCTCACTGTCAGCCTGGGTACTACTACTCACCTCTGCCCTTGCAGTCACTCTGTCCAAGGGAACATCAACACCCACAAGCAGCTGTGGCTCACCTTCAGTCTCACTGCTACAGGGTAGCTTCCTCCCTGAAGTTACCACTTCACCAGTCCTGGCTGCAAGTGTGCAATCTGTCTGGGTCTCCCCCAGGCTACCAGACCCACATGCTTGTCTCCAAGCCATGACTGGGTGTAACTGCATGAACACATGGTACTGCATTATCAAAATCTTTCTCTATCACAACATCTACAGGGTGGTAGTTCGGTATCCTTATTGTCTCGAGACAACCTACTATTGGCATTTTGTCATTCCCACTTACTGGCTCTCTCACCTTTTGTTCCCCACCTTGCCACCATGGACATCTATATGCTACATGGCTCAACTAGTTGCATTTAAAACATTTAACCCTAGGTCATGGATATGTACCTGGACTAGTGGTTTCCCCTGCTACCGACAGATTCTGTTGGGGCAGTCTGGGCTGCCCTCCATGGGTTCCCTTAGACCCATGAACAGCACTGGATGTCCCATTCCTGTGCAGTGATACCCTGCTTGCTATGTATAGGTGTCCCTTCTTCCCCAACTCATCTACAGTAAGGCATTGTCTATCAGCTAACCAGATCCTCATGTCCTCAGGCAAAGTGCTAAGGGCTTGTTCCCTCACCAAAAGATCTGCCAGCTCTTCTAAAGTGGTGACCTGAGATCCACTCACCCATCTATGAAAATAAGTGCTTAGTTCAGCAACATATTCACACATACTTTCATCTGCCTTGCGTCTATGCTCACAAAATGTTTTCCTATAAGTTTCAGATGTTAGCTTAAAAAAATTTAGCAAACAATTCTTTACAACATTATAATTTAAAAAGTCATTATCAGACTGTTTGGACAGAACCGTTACAGCTTTACCATGGAGTAAGGGGGTCAGGAACCATACCCAGAGCCCTTGGTCAACATTATACTGATTATATACCCTTTCAGACATATAAATGAAACTATAAACATTATCCCCCTCTGTAAATTGTGGAAGAAATTTACTGACCTTTGTTGCTTCTGGGGTTCAGTTTTTCCCTTCTCCATTACCTCCATGACTCTGGCGAGGAGTCAGCATTTCCTTTTCATGTTGCCTCTGACTCTCCTTCCCCTCAGCATCCAGGTGTAGCAGTTTCTCATTCTCCTCAGACTCTAGATGCTTCAATCTCTCTGCTGCTTCTGTTTCCAAATGTTTGGCCTCCAACGCAAGTCTCTTTAACGCCAGACGGATGTTTAAGTCCTTTGCGGAAAGGTTAAACTGTCCATTTTCTGAGTGTTGTACATCTCCACAGCCAGTCTGAATGTCCTCCTGGTTGCTGTTCTCTGATGCAGCTGTGACTAAGGCTGCAATAATGTCTTCTTTAGTCAGTTTTCCGTGCACCAGTCCTTTAGCCTGGAACATATCAGCCAACTGGCTCCTTGTCAGCTTGCCACACTCCTCTACTGACATGCTTGCCTGCTCTCCCTGACTAAGCTAGCCAAAGAAATAAAACAGTAGTGATATGAACTCTTAATGTTAACTGCATGGCTGATTTAGAGTACAAAAACACCTTCAGTGATCACTGTACACAAGCTATAGGAATTTAATATCCACACCACTACAAGCCAATTAATATGTGATGTGGCTATCTCACCTCTATCAAACAATTAATATTTGATGTGGATATCGTACCACGATCAAACAATTAATATTTGATGTAGCTATCCCACCACTACCAAACAATTAATATACGATGCCCCTGCACTGGCCCAGTAATCAAGGAGCCTCAGTCCTCACCACTAACACCAGTGAGGGATGTGTACATTGGGACGATGACAAGTACACACACAGTAAAGTACAATTTCTCTTAAGAGCACACAGAACTCATAGTCAGTCTGGGACTGTTTTTTTCTCTCTCTCTCCAGATCCCCAATAAGACTCCCAACTGGCACAGCTATAGGGTTAAGATCTCAGCGGAGTGATCACGCAGAAACCTCCAGCACCCTCTCTGTCCAACCAGTGCTTCGTGTCCCTGCCCAAGTTGCTGACACACACACACACTTTGAGATTTGATTTACATACAAACACACACACAATCCTGGGGAAGGCAGGCACAGGTTCACTAGCTAAGTCTCCTTCTACCCAGACTATATGGTAGTGCCACCTGCCACCAACCACCCTTATCAGATACTCTAAGGTCCTTACAAAGGGTAACCCATTCTACTGTGCAATGTTACTGTTATCCACATAGTAAGTGTGACCAGAACTGTTAACGTAATTTAGGAGTGGCCTGTACAGTGTCCCCAAATACATATGCAAGTACTCTAGGAGCTTAAATATCTCTAACAAACTAGCCACAGTTAAAAGGTTTAAATATATTTAATAATAAATAATAAAAATCCAAGACAATACTCATTAACTCAATACAGTCACAACAGAGTTCAGAATCACAGGAAATATTTTAAAACAACATTGCAGGACAGTCTCACATAAATACAGAAAACATCTAGACTAATCTTGCTATTTTCCTATTTATCTCTAAGAGGAATACTATGATCTAAGTCATACTTACAAGGCAAAGACAAGTGCTGGTGAAAGGATGTTTACAGGTCCAGAACAAGATATAAAATGCACTGACTTTCTCTCTGAGATAATTCTTAAATTAATATCAAATATTTCTGCTGAGTCATCTCAGATTAGATCATTCTTGTCACCTCTGCCTTAGTTCCCAGGCTGACAGGAACTTAAAATTTAACATGTATCTGTGAAAAATACTTCTCTCTCAGATGTACAGCTGCTAGGAAGTCGCAGAGCAATACAAAAACACTTCACATCTGAAACCTAGTAATTATCTCTGTCTCAAGACAATAGAAAGAACCCCCTAGCCTAGACATCCAGTCTCTTAGCTGAGATAAACTAACTGTATAGCAGATCATAAAACTCCTTACTTATTCTCTTAAGAGTTTACAAGTTAACTCTGTATATTCTAGCCTTTACCATCAACACATACATTTGCATGGGCATGTAGTTTATTCATATTTATGCTCTTTTCCAGCAGGGTGCACTGCGGTTACATTCTTGAAGCTCAGTACAGAACGTGGGGTTTTCTTACATGTGTAAGACATGCATACAAATCATATTACTATTCACAACTGACATAGAATTATTTACAAAACACTAGCTGGCTGGGCTGTTAGCCTTCACAGGCACATTGATAAAAGCACATGGAGCCAGTTTAGCCCAGTGGTACAGAGGCAGTGCTGTCTCTGTTGCCAGTGACATGGGTTATCAACAGCTCTCACTGAAACAGAACAGATAGCTCAGGGATAGAATGAAGCAGCTGGCAGCAGTTCTGTTATTCTGGAGGAAGGGTCAGGGTTCATTTGCAGCCTGTGTGACCCCTAATGGAGACTAAGGACTTCACAATCTTCTGTAAAACATGAGAGTGGCAGTACATGATGTGTGGGAACTTATGTCATACATATTGATATCATTGCATGTCACAACCTCTGTTATTGACTGACCACCACAGAATGTCTACCTCTCCCCATGAATCCTTACTTCCTGAACCTATGGTTAAATGACAATAAAGCTGTGTCTTCTGAGAAGTCAGGGGGCCCATCTAATGAAGGAGCACATATGGAATTACTTAAGAAAGGAGTTATAGAAGTACTCAAGGAGGGCACATGAGGAATAAGGATATGACAAAGGTAAATGATGGTTAGAGAAATGAAAATGCATGGTACTGGTGCCATTTTGAATACATAACTCACTTAATGCTGTAGTAAACTGACTATAAATAGCTGGCATAACAGCTCATACAGCTATGTGACTGGCTATGTTTGGTGAGAATGTGTAACTGAAAAAGCTAGCACATTTATTAGTAAGTAGTTCTAATCTCCTTATCACAAAACACAGAAACCAAATTTACCTGTAGCTTGACATATATCAATGAGACTCATATATTTTCCTGAAGCAATGTACTTCCTTGATTTCAGGCTGATGTATTAGCAGCACACAGGCAGCACTTTTACTGATTCAGAGCATTGCATGTCAGTTCTACTAACTGGATTATACTTCTAGTGGAAGTTGTTACTGTGAACAGCAACTGTGATTGGGTGCATGGCCTGAGAAATAATGCTAGACCTCTGAAATGCTGGACCACCAGACATAGCACATTAGCTTAAAAATTATACTCTGACCATATCTTTTCAGGGTTACTTATGTGTGTCAGTGGAATTAACAACATCGCATTGGTCATCTAATTGTATCATTATTTAAGGATTTTAGCCATTTTTGTTAATAATCTAAACAAGTTTCTTTGAGATTAAAGGAAATATTCTGTTTACATAGATCCTAATGATAAATTCTGTTTATTTTCTATAATTCAGCATTTCTGTTTAAGATACTATATTGCAACTATTTAAATGGCTGGTTCTCAGTCAGCTTTTTGATTTTCCGTAGTTGTAATGAATAGTGATGTACTTCTGCACACTTAACAAATACCCCCTACATGTTGAATGTTTTTATAGCTAAAGGTTAGTCAAACAAGATATGACATTCATTTAATGTTCTAGATTCTTAATGCATGTGATGTGATGTGACTGTACTTTGTGCCACTCTTTCCACAGGGCTTAATTTACTTGAATATATTAACATCACATTCGAGAATACCTTATTTGCTATTGTTACTATAAATGGGTCTGTGTTTTATGTAAATTTTGCATTTTTGTAATATATTCTATTTTTGAAAATTGATACATTAGTAAATATAGTAACAGAAGGGAGTTAACTAGCCAGAAGAGTGTATTACACCACATAAAAATGTATTGTATTGTGTGCATAGTGTATGTCTATTGAAGCACATGTATAGCAATCAATGTACATATCACAGCTCTGTCCCTGAGTATTTGGGATGCACTCCTAATGTAGTCATGTGATGTGCAGATGCAGGGTAAGGCAGCATTGAGGACAGCTCATACAGTGCAAGCTGCACCCCAGTGGCATAGAGGGATAAATCCTTGGCTACAACCTATGGGATCCAAGTTCAATTAGAGTGTCAGGCATCTGATTGTGCTGGCAGATAAAATAGGTGTGCCTATCCTTTGGGGAGGGAACATGCTCATTCTGTGAGACCCTGGTCAGGGCTCAGAGAACAAGATAACTACGCAGTGGTGGGCTGGGATGCAGAGGAGGGTGTCTGCAGGGTTGTGTGGCCATGCCCATATATTAACTTAACAGGCACCCTGTACACATAGAATGAGGTCCCTTGGGGGGTGTTTAGGGAGAGAAATTCTCTCACTGACTGTAGTATGACATCCTGACAGCCCATCATTTACACCATCCTGCTCCACAGTGTTCTGGCAGGTTCAGCCCCCTCTGACCTCTGTCATAGATTGTTGCCCCGGGCACAGGGTGTTCTCCCAGTAGGGAGACCCTTCTAGTTTGGGTCACAGCATGGAGTCTGCCAGATGCTAAGGGAAATGTGATAAGAGGACCTTGGTCATATATGAGGAGCCTGAAGTCAGTAGTGGTGGTGGGATTAAAAAAAAAAAACATCATACAGTGCAAAAGCTATCATTGGTCACAGGATTATAGGAGGTTACTAGGCTAATGGCCCTGGGGCCCTTACAAGCCTAGCCAAGAGTTTATCCCTAAAAAAGAAACCTCATTCAGCACATGTCACCCCTGTCAATGAGGAAACTCTGGGACAAATTTGTGGTTTCCCATCCACTCGTCAAGGTTGCACTCGAAGAGGGTCAGCAAGGTACTCTGTTTGACATGTATGGGAAGTCTATTCCAGAGACAGCGCAGCCTCTGGGAGACAAACCTGTCTCTCCAGCAGGTTTTGTTGATGTCGCATATTAGATTTAGGCCTTTTGAGCAGGTAATGCGCAAGGAGTTAGACTTATGGATATGGAGCATCTCTAGTAGGTCAGGGTCCGATATTGCCTTGTAGGTGAAACACAGATCACCTCTGAGCAATCTGTATGATACCGAGCAGAGTGATAGTGATTTGAGCCTGTCCATATACGACAGGTGTTGGAGGCCATGAATTCTCTTTGTGAGGTATTTCTGTGGCCTTTCCAGCTGGTGCAGGTGTTTGGAGAGGTACATACCAAACGGGATGTTATACTCAATTATTGGCCTAATGAGGGAGGAGCACAGAGAGGTAATAACCTCCTTTTTTCTGGATGCAATCCCTTTACTTATAAGATGAACCAAGTAAAAGGCTTTTCTGACCACTGCCACTACATGATGGTTGAATGTGAGATTGTTGTCAACCTGACTACCCAGGTCTTTCACTACAGGTTGTGTGCTTAGGGGGTTGCCATTGATGTGGTAATCAGTAGAGGCCATGGTTTTGCTGAATGGTATGATAATAAATTTTTTTGTGTTTAACTTAAGGCTATGAGGCACCAGTCATTTGTTGCTGTCAGACCCTCTTGCAGTATGTTAACATAATTTGGGGAGTCAATGACAGCACCCAACTTACAGTCATCTGCAAACTTGTTTATAGGTTCATAGTTAGGTACTAGGCTATCTGCCCGAGGGCATTTATAAGCCTAGCTAGAGTGTGTCGGCTTTCGCCACCCCATTGATTAATTAACTGATCCTCTGTCAAGCAGAGCCAATGAAGTGATCCCAGGGGTGTATTTTCTGTTACCCATCCACTCGTCAAGGTTTCTCTTGAAGAGTGTTAGTGAGGGGCTCTGCCTGATGTAGTTTGGAATTTTGTTCCAAAGCATGGGGAGTCTCTGTGACAGGAATCTATCCCTCCAGCATGTTCTATTTATTGTTGTGGTGAGGTTTAGCTCACTAGAGCGTGTGGCTCGCATTGACTTGGATTTCTTTAGGTGGAGCATGTCCATCAATTCTGAGTTGGACATAGCTTTGTAAATCAGGCAGAGATCACCTCTGAGTAAGCGATATGCCACTGAGTACAGCTGGAGTTTTTTCAGTCAGGCTGCATAGGACATATGTTTGAGGCCAGTAATCCTCTTGGTGAGGTACTTTTGTGGTCTTTCCAGCTGTTGGAAGTGTCTTGTGAGGTACATTCCAAATGGGCATTGTACTCTATGATGGGTCTAATGAGTGACGAGTAGAGGGGCACTATAACCTCTTTATTTCTAGATGCGAACCCTTTAGTAATTAGATGGATCGCATAGACGGATTTCCTAATGACTTTGGCAATATGATTGTCAAAGGAGAGATTACTATCTACCTGGGTCCCCAGATCTCTTATCACCTCTTCTGTATTAAGAGGGCTGCCACCTATGTGGAAATTCGTGGGCATTTTGTTTTTCCCAAATGGGATGACTATGCATTTTTTGGCATTTAGCTTGAGGCCATGACTTTGACACCAGGTGTCCATCTTAGTAAGGCCCTTTTGGAGGATGTCCGTGTCAGCCGGAGAATCAATTATGGCTCCCAGTTTGCAGTCATTGGCGAACTTGGTTAGCCATAGTCCTCCTGTGTTTACCTGTACTTCTGAGAAGTATATGCCAAACAGTAGGGGTCCCAGGACCGAGCCTTGTGGGACACCACTTGTGACTGGTTTAGAGTCGGATTTGGACCCCGCTATTCTTACCGTGTGAGTTCTGTCTGTAAGCCAGTTGGCAACCTATCTCATGATGTAGGGGTTTATGTTCAGGCTGGTGAGTTTTTCTGTAATACCAAAGTGGGGAATGGTGTGGAAAGCCTTGATGAGGTCAAGGTAGGCTGTGTGAACCACCTTTCCCTCATCTATGGTCTTGGTGACTGTCTTGAAGAAGTCAACCAGGTTAAGTAGGCATGATCTACCCTTAACAAAGCTGAACTGGGTCGGGTCAAGTGTTTGGAGGTTCCCAAAGTCTTTGTTAATGAGTTCCTTGATGATGCACTCCATAGCCTTGCAGACCAGGCTAGTCAGGCTTATGGGGTGATAGTTACCAGGGTCAGTTTTGGCCCCTCCTTTGTGGAGAGGAATAACCACTGCTGTGCACCATTCTATGGGCACGTAGCCTGTGGAGAGGCTGAGGCTGAACATCGTGTTTAGGTGGGGGGTTAGTTCGTTCTGTAGTTCATGCAAGCCTGGGACACCATCTGGTCCCATTGATGCTGTGTTTTTGGCTTTTGAAAGGGCTGTTTTCACCTGTGCGTCTGTGATTTTTGGGACACTACACTTTTCCAGTATTGTTGTAGGCCCTTTTGGAGGTGAGTGGGGAGTGAAGTTTGCACTGAATCTATCTGCCAGGATGTTGGCAATATCAGTAGGTTCAGTATATTTTGTGCTATTTTGCAGTTCAGTGCATATCTGTGAGTTGCCACTTAGATTCTTAGCATAGCTAAAGAAGTCTTTGTGGTTATCTTTTGAATCCTTGGCTATTTTTCTTTCGAAGTTAGCCTTGGATGATTTCATGAGGGACCTTAGTTTCTTACTGATACTGATCAGGGATGTTTTTCTTTCTTGGGATTTGCTTTTTCCTGAACTAGTTTCCACCTTCTGTTGTATAGCCTGTTTATGGCAGGGGTCCACCAAACTGGTTTCCTTCTCTTAGAGGAGTGAGTCTTGGTTTTGCTAGAGATGGCATGATCTATGCATTCTTGTAGGTGCTCATAGAGTGCATTTGTAAAGGTTTCTGCATCTTGGGCAGCATTATCCTTTAGCGTGGGGGCTGTGAAACTTACCACCTCTGTCTTAAGTAAGGTGAAGTTTGCTTAGAAAAGTTTTTTACTGTGGTTTCCTTTGTTCCTTAGCCACAGGCCTTTTGTCTTTGAGTGGACCTCTGAGAAGTAGATGTCAAAAAGTAGGGTTCCCAGAACAGATCCCTGGGGATCACCACTAGTGACAGGCCTGCTGTCGGAGGTGGAGGCATCTAGTTTGACCTTGTGGGTCCTATTGGTTAGCCATTTGGCTACCCACCTGATGTGAGAGGGATTTACGTCAAGTTGTGTTAGCTTTTCGATGATGCCCGAATGGGGGATTGTGTCAAAGGCCTTGGCCAAGTCAAGGTAAGATGTATGTACTGACTTTCCCTCATCCAGGGCCTTGATGACAGTCTCAAGAAATTAAACCATGTTCAACAGGCAAGACTTGCCCTTGACTTATCCGAACTGGATGGGGTCAAATACTTGGAAATTGCCTATGTCTTTGTTTATGAAATCCATAATAATACGCTCAATGGCTTTACAGATTAGACTTGTCAAGCTAATGGAGCAATAGTTTCCAGGGTCAGTAGTGGCACCACCTTTGTGCAAGGGGATGACAATGGCAGTTCTCTACTCTGCTGGAATGCAGCCTATACTTAGGCTGTGGTTGAATAGGTTTCTCAATGGAGAAGATAGTTCTTGCTAGAGATGATGCAGAATACAGCCTGGGATACTATCAGGTGCCATAGAAGCTGTGTTCTTTGCCTTGGATAGGGCCTTTAACTCTTGATCTTCAAAGATGTGAGGTGCGGGACAAGTATCGAGGATGCCAAATGGGCCTTTGGGGAGGATGGGGGGGTGACGTTTGTGCTGAACCTATCTGATAGCAAGTTGGCTAAGTCTAAGATTTAAGAATGCAGCAGAAAGTGAAAGATAAATTTTGGTGCAAGAAATATGAAAAAAAAAAAAAAAAACATGCTAACCAAGATGGTACACTGGTAGTTTCATAGGTAAAATGTCAAAAAAGGGGCACCATAAGTGAGTGTGACAGAGCTTATGGTCCTTCAGGCTGAATGACATCTTATCTTATGTTATAAAATGAGTGTATGGTGATAGAGATAATCAATATTCTAATTTTGGGAGAAGACCATTCATAGCTATGGCAGTTCTTGCTGTTGGAGACAGTAGGTGTGTGAGCTTATAGCACAGCTTGAGCAGATTCAAGGCTGTATATGTTAAGTTTATAAAATTAGTAAAGTTATGCACTATTTTGCATAGGCAAGAAGGCATGGCAGTTGGAGAGTGAACTTCTTTGAGTTTAAGCTATTAAGGGTCCTACACAGATGAGGCAGTTGTATCAAGAGGTTCACAGATAAGTCTTACATTGGATCTCTCCCAAAGGTATGTTGTGGAAACCTGAATGTAGTCTGCCATTCAAACAGTTGGTGCTTCAGTCTTCTGGACTTGAACTGTCTAAATGTTTTATTATGGAACTCGGTAAGTGGCAAAGTACCATAGACATTGTTGAATTAGAGTGACCAGGTCCAGTTATATAAATACTGTTCAAAAGACATGTCAATGCCAGAGGTTACAAGTAGGTCTGGTTGAACTTATATTAAGATTTGTACCTGACAAAGGTGCTGTGATGTCCAGTATGACTTGATGTATAAGGAGATACATGGAGACTTAGTCATTCATCTATATTTTCCAATGAGTCAGTTTTCAAGATATTAGTCAGTGATGCCCCTGCACTGGCCCAGTAATCAAGGAGCCTCAATCCTCACCACTGGCAACAGTGGGGGACATACACAATGGGAGGATGACAAGTACACACACAGTAAAGTACAATTTCCCTTAAGAGCACACAGAGACCACAGTCAGTCTGGGGCTGTTTTTTCCCTCTTTCTCCAGACCCCCAATTAGATGCCTCACTGGCACAGCTATAGGGTTGAGATCTCAGCTGGCCAAGCTAAAACTTCCAGCACCCTCTCTGTCCAACCACTGCTTCGTGTCCCTCCCCAAGTAGTTGATACACACACACACACACACACACACACACACACACACACACACACACACACACACACACACACACACACACACACACACACACACACACACACACACACACACACACACACACACACACACACACTTTAAGATTTGATTTATACACAAACACACACCTGGGAAAGGCTGTCACAGGTTTACTAGCTATGCCTCCTTCTGCCCAGACTATAAGGTAGTTCCACCTGTCACCAGCCACTACTTATCAACTACTTTAAGGCCCTTACCAAACGGTGTCCAATCTTACTGTGTAATGTTACTATTAATCCAAATGGTAGTCTGACTAAGAGCAAGGCTATTTATGAGTGGCCTATACAGTGTCAAAAATAGATATGCAAGCACTCTAAGAGCTTAAATATGTCTCACAAATTTCAGCCACAAAAGATAGGTTCAAATATATTTAATAATAAATAATAAAGGAACAAGAGAATACTCAATAAATCAAGACAGTAACTTCAGAGTTCAAAATCACAGGAAATTTTTAAAACAACATTGCAGGTCAGTCTCAATTAAATACAGAAAACATCTAAACTAATCTTTACTATATTTCTAACTATATCTAAAAGAGTTACTAAGCACTAGAAACTTACTTACAGAACAAGGCAAGTGCAGAAGGTGGTGATGAGTGGATGTTCTTTCTATGGCCAAGACAAAGTACAAAATGCCCAGTTTCTCAATCAGAGAGTTCTTTAATATCAAATATTACTGCTGGGTTAGCTTAGATGACATTGCTTTTTGTCACCTGACTTCAGTTCCTAGGCTAACCCCCCCCCCCCCAGTGTCAAAAACTACCAACATTTAACATATCTTTGTGAAAATACATATCCTTCAGATCTTTGCAACTGCTGGAAGACATAAAACAATAAAACAATTTTGCATTTTAAACCTAGTAATTGCTTGTCTTTTAAGACAATACAAAAAACTTTTAGCTCTAGACATAGTGTCTGCTTCTGCATTGAAACTAAGAGATAACTTTTATAGCACAATCGTAAAACAATTTAATTTCAACTTATTTTCTTGAAGTTTTGCAAGTTAAATCTGTATGTTCTAGTTTCTACTGTTAAAAATATATACAGTCACACAATTACAATAGTTTATATACATTTCTGTTCTAAGCCAGCATGGCACACTGTGGACACATACTTGAAGCTCAGCACTCTACAAACCCTGTTCAACACATACTTCTGTACCAGTAGTTTAATATACGCATAACATATAGTTATCTTACATTTGTAAGACAAGCATATGAATCATGTTGATATTCACAAATGACATATAATTATTTACAAAATTCCAGATAGCTGGGCTGGCAGTGTGACATAGTCTATGAAGGATGTAGATACAATATACTTAGAGTCTATTTGTTTGCAAAGTGAATAAACTTCTTTATGGGCATAGAAGGGAGTGAAGAGGGTACATAGGATATTCTACCAGTAGGTTCCATGTAGAGAAGACTCCAATAGATATGAGGGTCACTGTGCCTGATATGCTCAATTAAAAATAAATAAAAGTTAGCACAGTTTTGATCAGAGCATTAATGAAGTGCAACTTGTTTTATGATAGCCTTTTTCTGCAATAGTCCACTGTTTTCTTTGTTTAGTGTATCTAAATATTGCAAATAGTTAGTTTCTATTAAGTTAATTGTTTCTGTATAAATAAGAGATGATAACATTGACTGCTGTGGGACATTTAAGCATGGGGTGGTGTAAACTGCCAGTTCAGTGTGGAACCTAGATTTAAACTGCTTGATCCATAATGTCGAAAACCATGAGAACAGCCCGATTAAGAGCTTAAAACTGCTATGACATATAAAGTGATGGAAATGCTGAACTAGAGATACAAGAAAGGAAGATGGAAATGTATACATTGACTATGAAATGTACAAAACATGTAATTTGCAATACTGGGTTGAGTGTAATGTATAAGTGTAAGTAATAGACAAAACTAGTAGATAGTCAAAACAGGCCAACCGCTGAGAGAAATAATGTGCAACATGTGGAATATACAGAATGTGAAGATGATCAATATCATAGAAGTCAATGCTATGGTACATAATGTAGGACAGATGGGGGTGAAGGGGATGACAAGGGCCGCCCTGCCTTATTGTTATGAGTGGGTAACAGCTGAGGCATAGTTATGTCTGTGTACTTGGGGGTGGACAGGAGTGCATTAGAATGAAGTATTAGTTGGGATGGGGTATTAGCCTTATCTGGCTAGTCATATTTTTGATTGACCTGATTCCAACAGGATAAAATACCGTAGGTTTGGATTCCAGCCAATTTTGGTAACAGTTAGTTTAATTTACAGGTAGATTATACAAAACTGTCCTGTCTGGTTGGATACATTTGCTTTATCTGAGGATAATTCAGATGAACTGGCCTGTTGGTTACAAATATGAGTAGTAAAAAGAGTCAATAAAACATAAGGGAAAGGCTTACTATAGTTATCCTGAGTATGATTATATTTGATAATCACCAGGCAGGGTATGTTAAGTGAACAAAATTATAAACAGCATCTATTGGTTTTGTGTATTTGATTAAGAAAAGATGATATTTGTAAATATGTATTTTACAGTTATATTGCAATGTATTGCTTCTGTCAATGCTTGAGGAAGGGGGTGTAAAGAATACACCGTTGAATGAAGATGTAATTTTAATGAAGGTTTGTAATATACTGCATATGGCAAAGCAGTATGAAGTAATGAGGATGACACATAGTCACTACTATTTTCTTCAGTGATGTTTAATTCATACACATTCTATGACTAGACCGTATGTAAACACAAACAGTTTTGGTATAAAGATGTAATAAAAAGGTGTTTGCTTTAAAAAAAGGGACTGTAAGTGGTAGTGCAAAAGCAGCTAAAAGCAGTGCATGTCAAGTGGTCCAAAATGCTACATCACTATCATCCATAAATTCATGGGAAAGGCCATCACCACTTTAGCAATGAATGTGCATTGACTTTGTAGGCCTCTTTATGGAATCACTATTTGTAACGACAGCAAATGCACCCTAATGTAATATGTATGAGGTCAGTGAAATCTGAAAAGGCAATATCAGTACTAACTTTCCTAAGATATGGCTTGCCACAGCAAATTGTTGTTTTCATTTTTAAAATTAAAATTTAAAATTGTTTAAAATTTTGTCAGTGAAATTCAAAAGATTTTCGAAGAAAAACTGTTTTGAATACTTTATGTTTGCACCTCCCATCCACTCATGAATGGGCTGGCTGTAAGACTTGTAGAAATTGAAAAGGCTACAAAAGCAATGATCCTTTATGGTAAGTCATATACATCACAGCAAGGTAATATTCTTTTTGTTAATGCAATGTCACACATGCAAAAAATCTGCATGACACCAGCTGTATTATTCTTAAAAAGAACTTTGTGTTATAGACTGAGCTCAGTGAAGCCAGATGTATGTACACAACTGTGCACAGCACACAAGATATAAATGAAAGGCCATTTGGAAATTTTTCTAAAAGGCAATATGTTTTGGCTAGAGAGACAGCAGAACAGACAAGCTATAAATGGGCCAACTTATTTCATGGACTGGACTTTTAACACGTGTTTCTGAGGCACATAGTACACAGAGAAGACATATACCATTTAAAAAATGCTCAGCAGCAGGACAGTATAGAGCCAAGTGGCAGATTACTGAGATTTGAAGAACTGCTTGATGAGCAAGATGATACCACTGATATGAAGACTGCACACCAGCCATTGACTGGTCAGATAAATGTTGACTAAAGCAAAACCCCAGAACAGATGTCTGACCAGATCTTTAATCATAGAAAATGGATAATCAAAAGCATTTCTACACCTTTAACCATAAAGGAATGGAGGATCCAGTGCATTCAACGCCATCAAGCAACCAGGATGCTAGTGCCACATGAGCTCCGATAGATGTCTTCCCCCATAGGGCCTTCCCAGGATAGTATTTTGAGCTCAGCGAACCCATGGAGCTACCGTTCTTAGTATCCTTGTTGACCCATTTAGAGTATAAATGTTTAAACAGGAAGTATATGTATAATTAAGGAAACATTACCATTGCTGTTGAACCTGTATCAAAAATAAATTACTAAGAGTAATATTAAACATTTCTTTGTAATAGAACTATACTCTATGTTAACTTTCAGAGTAATAAAAGTAATAATAAATGGATCAGCATTAAAATTCTGGAATTCAAGTTAGTTTGGGAACAATAATACCAATACCAAGTTTGAAATTAGTTGTATTTAGGAAATGTGTAATAGAGTATGTAGTATGAACCAAAAATCATCCTGCCAATACTGTGTTTTTTCCTCTGTCCCAGGTTAATGAATAAAGGAGAGGAAATGTAGTTTATGCACACTGAAGCAGATGCACATATGAACACATGCTATCTTTCTGGACATGTCATTAAAAAGTTTTAAAGGTTGCAGGGATTGCAGCTGTTTCAAAGTATTTATTACATACTGGCAAAGTAATGTTATGCTGTGCAAATATATAACACGCTACATCTGTTGCAATAAAGTTGGTCAGGCTTACAATAAAATAACATATTTTGTTGCCAGTCTCCCCTCTAGAGGCCAAAACTGAGAACCATTAAACTCAATCCAAGGTCTAGAATTCCAGCACAATTGTAGAAGGACACAGTGACGTCGCCTGGAATTTTTCTTTTTAAACTGACCTGCTCTGAACAAAGCCATGGAATGCTACAATTCCTCTTAGTCTTTTAAATCATCACACTCCAGCCTTCTGACAATACCAAGGGATGTGTATTATCTAGAATGCTCATCAGAAAAACTTCTGTTTATATATATAGTAAAATAAAAAAAATTAACATACAGATTGTAATTGTTTGAAATGTATCTCTGTATGTTTTGTTGCATGCTACAGATTTATTTTTAAATTGATTGAAATGTAGCTATGCATGGTTTTGTTGCATACTGTAACATTTATGCACAAAACTGTACTAAAAATCGATAAAGATCAGCTGGATTTCGTAGTTAAGAAAATAACTAAAACTAATTTGACAGCAGAAGGAGACAGGTTGGCTATTTATTCTGTCCACTGTACTGAATCCAATATTTAGCTGCAGTTATCCCTAACCTGGGTTTTCACATTATTCCAACTGTTGCATGTCCTTTGAAGAGTTCTACTTATTAACATATTTTACCCACTTAGGCAGACGTTTCTAAGGATCCACAGTTCTCTCAGTGAAAAAACTTTTGCAGGACTATATTAAGGAGAGTATCCCTCAGATATATAGACTGACCCTTACTTTTTCCACTGTATTTACACCTCACTACTGTTTTTTTTTCATGTAGCATTTGTGCACTCATTTAATAGACCATATTTTTCTGTCTCCTTTTTTTCATTGAACTTAAGTGCCATGATTTCAGAGACTATTCATAGCATACCTCTCAACTGTCCAGAATTTTTGCCTCTTATTTTTGTCTGTTCCTCATAAAATTTGTGGTTTTCTGGATTTTTGTGGCAAATCAATGATGACTGAATTCACTAAATAATGACAGTCATTTGAGTTTCAGACTTCATATCCTTCAGAAAATGCACTGCAATATAAAACCTTTTATTCTAGCAACTTTCTAAGTTTATAAGAGCAATATTTAAATTTGTCCCTATTTTTGGGACTCTGCACCCCCGTTATTTTAGGCTTTGTCCAGATTTTTTTTCTGTTAAGAGGTTGAGAGGTATGGTTCATAGGCTTACCTTAATTGACGTGATTTCAGTTATAACCTCCTCAAGGATGTTTTCTAGCTATTTTACAAGCCTTTGCATACAGAGTCTCAAGAAATGCATTCATTATTACAGATGTTGGTCTCATCATCATTTTGCAGACTAGATGTTTAACTACTATCTCTTTGCTGTCTATACCTTGCAGTATAACATTTTGTTTGCTCCTCCTGCTACCGTTTCTAGCTGTGACTTATGGTCCTGTACCACTGTGAGGATAACTCCTGTGTCCTTTCCAGTTTAGATTAGTGTTGGCTTGACATGTATTACCTTTTGACTGTTGTGTCCAAAGTATAGAACCTTGCTCGTATTTGCAGTGTATTTCAATTACCACCTTCTTCCCACCTGTAAAGGACTTGGAAGCCCCTTTTTCCCTGCAATACTGTGACCCTGACCTTTGTTGTTATCTGGAAATAGATTTAGCCTTTTAATTACATTCCTCTGGTATCCAAAATGAATATATTTTAGAGTGTGAGCTTCTTCACTGACTAAGTTGGTACTTGGCTGGTCTCTTTTCCTTGAATTTTACAGCTGACTCTGACTTTTGCCTTCTGAGTGCTCCACAGTCATTCACCAGCTCATTTGTTAACCTTCTATCATACTCCTAGCCCTTTGCATAGTCTTCAGTGTGTCTAGTAATAAGTCAAAGGCATTACAAAAATCTATATGGACCACATCCACTGGCACACCCTTGGCCAGCTATGCTGTTACACAGTCATAGCACTGCAGGAGGGTTGAGTGGCTGCTGTTCTCAGAAAGAAGCCATGCTGTTTAGAGTCTTAAAGTCTTAGAATGTCCTCAAGCCTTTATCTTAAGATCCTCTCTAACACATTCCATGAAGCCTGAGGCCAGTTGCCATATTTTCTGATAGTTAGCTTTGTAGTGACAACCCCTTTTCCGACCTCAGTTATGAATCTTGTCATTAAATAATCTGACAATGTTCTACTTTCTTGGAAATCTGTAACACACACACACTTCTTTTGTACTCTAGATTTTTACCAAGAAGGACCTCGGACAAAGGTCAAGAGCAGATCTGTACTACAGCTAGGACATAGTGCAATAAATGTCCATCAAAATGTGAAATGAACTGTATCATGGTGTACCAAAGTGAATCAGTTGGACAGTAAGAGTTTCAGAATGTTCTTCTTTTTCTTTTGGCTGTTCCTGTTAGGGGTCACCACAGCGGTCATCTCTTTCCATTTCTTCCTGTCCTCTGCATCTTGCTCTGTCACACCAACCACCTGCATGTCCTCTCTCACCACATCCATAACCCTTATCTTAGGCCTGCCTCTTTTCCTGTTACCTGGCAGCTCCATCCTTAGCATTCTTTTCCCAATATACCCAGCAAATTAACAAAATATTTATATTTTATCTAACAGTTTGTCAGAGTTAAAGTAGCAAAATGTCTATATTATATTATATCATAGCATAATATTATATCCAAAAGTTTTTTTAAATTCTGAGCTTTCATTTCCACAGGTTTTACTTATGAACTGAACAGTTCTAAGGAGATAGCTTATCCAGATGAAAGTTTTCAGGTCATAGTTGAAGACAAGCTGCTATACCTTGGTTGTTATCAAAAGCAAGCAAACAGACAAACAAATAAATAAATAACATGATAAATCCATTATTTACAGTAATCTACATCACAATTTTAAGGTGCTTATAATTTTCGAAAATATATCATTAGCAAATTGGATCAGTTGAAAAATAATTTCCAGATCCATTGATGGCATTCCTTCTTACATTTGGCAGGCATTTCTTGGAACAGTCAGACGTTTCATAGAACACTTTCATTTCTGTTGTAAGTATGTCTGTGACAGGTAAATCTCCATGAGCCTCTCCTATCTACATGTGAAAATGTCTTCAGTCCTGGGCAGGGGATACTGCACTTTTCTTTGCACTGGGTCGATGATGACTTTAAAATCTCTGCAGATGTTCTCACCCCCTGCTTTACCTTCATTAAGCACTGGATTCAGAAAACTTTACTGTATCATGCTAAGCAAATTTGTACAATGAGCGGTCACGAGCAGGGTATGTATGAGTCAGAAAAATCCATCTACATAATATGACTAGGTCAAATAATGTGGTCAGTAGTGTTATATGTTAATGACTGTTTAATCAGGCACCAAGTATGATAATGAGGCAAAATAAGATGGTGGAGTGATTCAGAAATGTTTAAATTCCATGCAGTTTTGTTGCTTCCTCTTTATATTTTAACTCAGCCATATGCCTGTGTTCAGCTAGAGTATATCACACAATTATGCGAGGGGTTGCTGCAGCCATATTAAATCTGTATCGACAGGAGAGTCTTATTGTACCTGCTTTGTCCAGTGGTACATGACATCAGCCAAGGAAGTTTAAGGTCATCTGACCATGCTTAATATTTCATGCTCCCCACAACAATGATGTAGTGGACCAAAACTGTGTTGACAGGGACACTATGCAAAAAATCATGGAACTATTTAAGACTGGTCTGAAGCCCCATAGGAGTCATAGAGTAACCATCCCAGTGGATGCAAAGGTATGTGTGGCTTTACATATATTAGCAAGAGGGACCTTAAAGCAACCTACTAAGGACACAGTGGTGGTGGTAAATCTGGCATCTGCTCTAGCATACTCTATCAATTTCTCAGTGCCATTCTTCATTGAAGTCAAAGGTGTGTCTACCACCTACCTTAGCATTCCTGCATGCCACTACATCCAGTACACCTACAATGTATCCCTTAATGCACTTTTGGACACAGATTTGGAGGTACTGACAAACTGACATCCCGTATAGGCCCTGGAGTAAAGAGCAGTCCAAAAGCTAAAGTTGTACAAAGAATGGGTGTGTAAAACATAGCACTTTTGTATACTTTATGCCTTGTTATTTAGGCATAGTTCTGTCAGTCTGGAAAACAGTGGAAGCAGCAGCCTTGTTCCAGCATGGGCCTTACTAATCCTTATGCCACTACTATACTACTAGACATACGTTTAAGCAGATATCTTGTTGAGAAAGAAAATAAATCTTCTTCAACTGTACCCTTAACAGGATTCAAACTCTGGATCTAGAACTTTTCTTTTGTAGCATGATGAGAGTGTGTGGCTCTCAGTGTACTTATATCATGTATATTCACCTCATTGGGCACCACAGTTATGCTGATTAGGGCTTATGTTATTATTGTTTCTGAATCACTCAATGTGCATGATGAACACACTTGGTAGACATCATAGAGATTTCTACATGATGCCATGCACACACCTGAACACTGTGGGCAGTTTCACGCATGCGTGTAAAGCATATTATTTTAAGGGTGAGGGAATTGCTATACCATATTTAAACTTCCATGCCATGTTTCACACCTTGAAGTGCCACTGGAACCATATTAATACACAACCTATATTTTATGAATTTGCTGTCCATCAAGCAAGTGGGATGCCCATTGATAACTATCTTATTCTTACGCAGACAGATCTACTATGTGAGAAATGTAATTACACTGTGTATTTGGAGACAAAGTTCTCAATTACAGACACTGATATTTCCAAACAGGTTGCCATTAATGCACACGTTACACCTGCTAAGGACAAGACATATAACGTCACATATGCTGATGCTCTTAAAAGCAATCTATCAAACCTCAAAGGCCTCCCCATACTCTGTCCTCAATCTTTCAAAAACTTTATCAAGAGAGCACTCCACAGGATGCATACAACCACAGGTCACAATGTCACAACCTCTAAGCCCTTAAGGCAAGCCACCACACAACCCAATATATTTATAACTGAAGACTGCTGTGAGACACACTGAAATGCAGTCAGCAGGCTGAGCAAGGAGACAGTCATGGTCAGTTGCCTATCAGGGAAAAAGATCTGCCAGATCACACAAGCACTCAGGACATTGAACAACAAGTACCAGTATGACTCTGTGATAGTCTATCTGGGTGTTAATGGCTTGAGACATGCCTGCCTGGGCTATATGAAGACAGACACGATACAGCTTTCAGTTTATGTGTCCCAGGGAAGTATGAACCTAGCATTGAGCAGCATTCTATTTTCTCCAAGGATGGTACCACAATATAAACAGATGATTGACTTCAATAATTGGCTTAGTTACTGGTGTCATTCTAAGGGATGCAATATTTGTCAGCTTGGGAGGACATGACCGTCAGACCATGCTGCTTTGCTAGGGATAGTCGACACCTATTCCCACTACTCTTTTATATACTGGCCACAACATTATCCACCCGTCTAGTGCCTTTTTTAGGCAATGCCAACCTGATAAACATTCTGACATAGCAAATTCTACTCAAGATAAACTGAAGGTGTTGCTGTTCATTGCTGGGAGTTTCAAGAAGAAACTCTTCTCCCTGGGAGCGCTCCTCACCCTGGAGACTGTTGACATCTGTACAGTTACTGAGACATGGTTTAAAGCCACAGAAGGCACTTTAACAGTGCAGTGCTATAATGCCTTCCACACATTTAAACCAGATACCACACAAGAAGGGACAAGAGGTGGAGGTGTATCAATCTACATAAAAAGTAAGCACACCTCAAGATTGGTCAAAAATATGACATGCTTGAACTACTCCAAGTGCAACTAACCTTAGTTAAAATCCCATATCATATCCTTACCAGCTATTCCACATACCTGAATGTACTTGAGTTATTCACCATTCAACCCAACACCACATTCATGTGTGATTTCAGCTATCCCACCATAAACTGGGATAGATATACAACCACTAAAATGTAGGTTCAAACATTCCTGGATTTTGTCAATGCAAACACACTGGAACAGCTAGTTTTCATGCCTACTGGGGTGCCAATATCCTGAATATGGTGCTGACAAATATGAGGGAATGTTGTACCCCCCCAGGGTAATGTCCTCACTGGTCAGATCAGATCATAAAGCAGCCACTCTTGAAATAAATATAAAGCCCAAACTCTCAGCAAATCCCAGAACCCTTAAGAACTTTTCCAAGGCTAACCACCTCCTATTAAGTGATGGTATTGCTAAATTCTAAGCCCCCAAACTCAGAAAGCACTGTGGCCTATATGGAAGTATTTATGGAAACCCTGTCCAGGCATGTAAATAACTGCACCGAAACATCAGTAACAAACCAAAATAAACTTAGAAAGAACTCCAAAAACAAGCCCACTTGGTGGATCCCCAGTATAAATACATTGTAGAACAAATTAAAGAAAATTCTGTCCAAGAATAAAAAGTGCTATGTCCAACATACTAAAGACATCCCTCATTAGTCTCAGCAAGCATCTCAGTTGACCAATCATGTCCACCAATGCCAACTTTGAGCCAAAAATAGCCTTCTAGGCTAAGGATAACCATAAGACATTTTTAGTTATGTACACAATCTTAAGGGGAACACCCAACAGTGTGCTAAACTATCAGTAAATGGAACTCCCTATACTGAACCGGCGGATATAGCAAATTTGCTGGCCAAAAAATTTTGCCCAATTTCACCACCCCATCACCCCCAGTTACCCCAGATAATATCTTCTATCATTTCACCTCCAACTATAACTAAAGAACAGATCCTCACTGCAAACTGCAAAGCTAAGAATACTGCATCAGTGGGTGCTGATGATATTCCAGGATGCCTCCTAAATAGCTTTGAAACATGACCTGTCAGGCCCACTAGAGTCTATTTAATCTCAGCCTCCTGACAGGCTTTGTCCCTAGGGAACTGAGGACTGCAACGGTCATCCCTCTACACAAAGGTGGACGATCAGCAGACCTAGGGAAATACAGACCCACAAGTTTGATTAGCCTTATACACAAGGCCATGGAAAGAATTATCATGGACATAATAAACAAAGCCATATGAAATCTTCAAACACTGGTCTCATCACAGTTTGATTTTGTCAAGGGCAGATCATGCCTACTAAACCTGGTGGACTTCATTGAGAAAGTAACTAGAGCAATGGACGAGGGCAACAATGATGCATACTGCCTACCTCAACCTGACAGAAGAATTTGACATAATACTTCACTTGGTTATTACAGACAAACTCACAAATTTAGACCTAAATTCCTTTGTCACCCGATGGATAGTGAAATGGTCCATGGATAGGACACATGAAGTTAGAGTGGGGGAATCCACCTCCACCAAGGGGCCTGTTACTAGGGATGTCCCACAAGGCTCAATATTCTGACCTCTTTTGTTTGGAATATACTACTCTAATGTCAAGGCAATGTAGAGGGCCTTTGTCTGACCAGCTTTTCTGATGACTGCAAGCTGGGTACAATTATTGAATCCCCAAAAGATGTAGATATTCTTGGGGGTGGTCTGACACAGACAAATAACTGGTGCCAGAGACATGGCCTCAAACTCAGTTGAAAAAAAATAATACTTGCACCCTTTGGGAAAACAACCACCCCTGCAAAATACAACATTGATAACACTCCCCTAAAAAAAGACCCACTAGTAAGGCACTTGGGAACTCAGGTTGACAGTAACCTGAACTTTGATGACTATGTGCCTATGGCATTGAGAAAATCCTTCTTCATGGCACAACTTGTAAGTAAGAGCATGTCATCCAGATCTAATAAGATCATAGTCCCACTATACTCAGCCCTCATTAGACCTATAATATTGTGCAATGCAGCCTTCAGCATGTACCTGATTAAGAATTTGCATCAGCTGGAGTGGAGACATGAGGTTTTCACTAAAAAATGTAGGGTATAAATAACATGTCCTATGCAGGCCATCTCAAAGCCCTATCCCTGTACTCTGTCTCCTACAGTCTACTGAGGGGCAATCTATGCCTAACATATAAGGCATTCTTGGATTGAGCCCTGGTGGACACATTCACAAATCAAACAGCACTAGAATTACCCGATCTAAGGATCTGAACCTTATCTGTGACATAAACAAAACATATAGGAGGGAGAGATGTGTATCTCAGAGATTACCTCTTCTCTGAAAGAGACTCCCCGTTTATGTGAAGCAAAACTCTTTCCTAAACCTATTCAAATGCAATTTGGACCAATGGATGGGAAATCATAAATTCACCCCTGACTTGTCTCCTTTATCCCTTATGGGTAGCTTGTAGATACCCTAAGGTACAGGCATATATTAGAACCATTCTAGCCCTTGCACATTGTTAACTGGGAAAATTGGACCATGAATGGCTAGGCTTAAAAAGTCTAGAGTTGTTAGCATAATAACCTCCAATGATCCCATGTTCCTACTGTGCAGCAGACAAGATACCCAAAATCTGATTTGGGTGCCAGTTCCCTGCCATTTTTCCTGAGGTTCTTCAAGGTAAAGCATCACAGCTGGAAAGCAAGAGGGCAGTGCTCCTTTTAGATCACAGAGGTGGTGTGTGGAGGAGATAAAAATATTTCTCCATCTCACTCACCAGGATTATAAGCAGATGTTCCTGTAGGAGGGCTATGAAGGGCCTCAATATTACTCCGAAGGCTGGAATAATTTGGGCAAGGCTGCCACCTGTGCAATTGACATCCCTTACACAGGGGAACAATGCCATCACCATTATAGTGATATGAGATGATGCTATGCTGGCCTCCTACACCTACTGGAGAATGAAGTTAGGTGTTGGGCACCATCTATGTACTGTAAGTACAGATGTTATATTAGGTCAGCCGTTAAACTAGTATTGCATGCTATACACAAATGTTACTCATTTTACTCTATTTTTATGTCTATAGCACCTGCAGATATTGAAGAATAGGCAGATGCATAGGAGCAGACTTGATTGCCTGAGAGAGCACTGGGGTGAGTATACATATACATCTGGCTTTTAGTACTAACAGAAATAGGCATTAAAAATAACTGTGGAACTTTCAGGCACCTTTGCCATATCTGTCACTACTGGCATAGTTCCAAGGTAATAGTATGGCTGTGCAGTGTTAGAAGAATGTTTCTACATGTCACCGCCTCTTTAGGCAGACAAGTGAATCTTCATGTTAAGTGTCTTTGGCCTCTCATTCTGAGGATACCAATGGTTCAGTTCTCTCTCCCCCACCTGAAAAGTGTGTTACCATAGAAACTTTTTCATGTATATTTTTCTTTCCATAGTACCACAGCAGCAATACACAATCCATATACATGGGATTATAAGTATTATTTTGCTGGACATTTGCCCATATACAGTAGAAGTTGCTGCCCTTTTCCTATCACCTTTGATTAAAATATGTATGTCTAAGCAGCATGTTTACTTTGTATATGTATGGTATTCTCAGACATCAGATTGCATCAATGACCACAGGCACACATTGCTCTGGCTAAATAGCTCCTCTCATTAATTTTCAATCTGTCAAATGGCATGTGATGATCGAAGGATATCTTTTGATCTATACCCATCTGCATATGTGTAAAATATAAATATCAAATGTTTTGTGAAAGTACTGATTATATACTGCTATTAAAAGTGTATTTTGTTTAACTATATCATTAACATAGTTAAGAATGCAATTTCCATTGTGTTTGTATTTCTATTCCCCATCCCTTTTGTCACTATAGTTTATCTTACATTTATTTTGTTTATTGATTTGTTTCTCTCCAATTCTTTTACTATTATATGCAGAAGCACAGCAATCTACACCTACCCCAATGGGAGGGCCTGTTGGCCCCTCACAGATGGCAGCAGGAGCAGCACCACTACCACCATCAGCAGTCTAGCAGTGGAAGCACCCAGCACATCTGGGTCCCAGCCCGCTACAGTTGCTTCCGCACCTCCTGCCATACCTGCACCACCTGCATCAGGTAGCCCTGTACTGGAGGCTGGTATAGTGATACCCGCCAGTTGTACTGTAAGTGGAGATGACATCTTTGTCACCCATTGGTAGCTAGAAGACCTTTTGGAGGATCACATCAACTGGAGGTTGGATGCTTGCACTGGCCACATGTGGATCATGCTCTGCTGGCTCATTGAGTAGCATCCCTGCCAGCTCTGGCTCCATCATCTGAGCCAGAACATAGTGATAACACTACCGAGGGTGACAAGTAATCTCCCACTGGGTCTCAGCTGGCAGAGCCTGCATCACTGATCACTCAGTCCTATCCCCCAACCTTGTGTTCCCCTTCCTTTTGTATCCATGCCCATTCCTGTTGGTTTTATAATCCCCCTTACCACTGTTTTCCCTCTGTGTGTTCATCTCCTTCACCACTGCATTTCCCCTGCCTCATTGTGTTTCCCCATAGCATAGGTTCATAGGTATGTACTAGGCTAATGGCCCTAGGGCCTTTACAAGCCTAGCCCATAGGATTACTCTGGCATCGTGCCACCCAACTTTAGTTTCGAGTGCCTGTGTCAAGCAAAGCCACTGGAGTGATTCCTGGGGTGAATTTTCTATTTCCCATCCACTCATCAAGATTTTTCTTGAAGAGAGCCAGTGAGGTGCTCTGTTTGACATGTATGGGAAGTCTATTCCGTAGCATGGGCAGTCTCTGGGTTGTAAACCTGTCCCTTCAGCATGTTCTGTTGATTGTGGTAATGAGGTTGAGGTCTCTGGAGCATGTGGTGTGGGGGGATTGGGATTTCTTTAGATGTAACATTTCTAGCAGAGCTGGGTCAGACATGGCTTTGTAAGTCAAGCAGAGATCACATCTAAGTAGGCGATATGAGACAGAAAATAGCTGGAGTTTTTTTAATCTGTCCATATAGGACAAATGTTTAAGGCCTAGGATCCTCTTTGTGAGGTACTTTTGCGGCCTCTCCAGTTGTTGCAGGTTTTTAGTGAGGTACATGCCAAATGGGGCATTGTACTCAATGATTGGCCTAGTGTCTGTCTTTCCCTGCTACCGAATCTATCCCTCTCACCTTCCTCTTCTTTCCTTTCCCAACTATCTTTTCTCTTAAAAAAACAAAACAAAAAAAACAAAATGGGTGCATACCCCCCCCCCCCCAAAAAAAAAGAGCAGATGTGTTTCCCACATATACCTCAACTGTACAGATATTTGCAGAATGTCTAGATATCTGGCTGATATTTTTGATGGGTTCCTCATAATATTTTTATTTTCTGTCAAATCATTAAGGATTGATGTCAGTTAATAACAACACACATATGAGTTTCAGACTTCATGTCTTTCATGTAAAAAAATTGTTATTCAGCCATTTTCATCATTTGTAGAAGCAATATGTCAATCATGTTCCTGATGAGGCTGATTTTGTTCCAACAATATGTTTAGCTTTGGTAAGAATTCTGCTGCCTAGAAGTTTAGAGGTTTTCTCCTATCCCCACCCCTATCCTGCTCATTCCTTATTTGCTCACAGTCTGTTCTGCTCTCTGTTTACTTCCCTTTCCATCTCTGTCCTATACACCCATTTACAACCTTTAATCTGGTCAAAAAATAGATAAACACACTGCACACATGCCCCTGAAGGACTTCTAAATGACTTATCTGTTTGTGGTCATATTATGCACAGCAGGTCACAATAAGCACCTTTGAAGCCCACTTACAACTGATGAAAAATAGTGTTGCTCATTGTATAGCAACAATGAAATCCAATCAATGTAATGTACTGCATTTACTGGCCTTGGCTGTCATACATTGTGCAAATGAGCTGTGTGCCATTGCACAGCAATTAGCAAATATGAACTGGAGAAAAGTTTATGCTTTCTGTTTGACTGCTTTCTTGCCTCAGCTTGTCCAAGAATTGTTTTGTAGAGTGTCATTGCACAGAAGTGTTCAAATCCCCTCATGGTTGCATTTTTTCAACTTTCTGCTTTCAGTCAGTGGCTCACCTTGTTACTGCACTCTTTCTATATGAAATGTCATTCAACAAAAGTCATATGAGTTAAAATTCCTTGAGAATTGTCTTTTTTACTGCTTTTACTCTTTAAATGTGTAACAATCTCCTGATATGTGCTTTCCTGGCACTTTCAGTGTGACTACTGTGACTGACTGTGTGGATGAACTGTGGGGTATCATGTCTGTCATTTCTGTTATCCTACTCCCACTTCTACACTCCACACTTGGGCATCCTTGACTTATTTTCTTCCACACGACATTTCTCTGCATATCTACTGCTCTTTGTTGCAAGAATACATCAGTAACATAGCTTTATTGTGTGTCCACATAGCCGCACAATGGTTAACATAGATGTTCGAGTGTGGTCGATGTTTACAGCAGCTGCTGGCACATTACTCTGGCTGTGGTCCGGCCTAAATAATCTTGAAGTGAGTCTCTGTTGCAGCCATGATGAGAAGTTCATTGTCATGCACACTAGCATGACCACATGCGTTGTTAATGAGCTACTGGGTTCATCGGACAGCTACTGAAAACAGTGCTGGCTTGGCCACGACTGCAGACATGGTGTTTCTGAATTTCCAGGTATGAATAATGCCCATTTGTTGTATTTTACTTCAGACAACAGCCCATCATGTTATAGCTATTGTAATTCCAGTTCATGGACTTGTAGGCTAGCATTTACTTTAGTTCATTCTATACCTTTACTCTTTTCAGCACTGCTCTCTTTCTAGTCAATCTTTTTTGACTTCTGATAACAATCATGACAACCTATTATAAGCGATAACTTCGTTGCTGTCCTTGACTGCTATTTGTATCTTCTTAATATATTACCAGATTAATTCAAATATACTTATTCATTCTCTGCAAACAATGATGACCTGCCCTTATCATGTGCATGCACATTAGAATTCTGTTCTACCATCATTTGTCACAGGTAGTTATTGGGACAAGCTTTCAGCTATATAAGACTTTAATAATGTGTTTGACTTTTCCAGTGGTATGTGTGGATAATGTTACATAAAAACTAAAGACAGGCAGCTCCTGTATCCAGATCCATTTTAAGGTGTACTCTTCTCATGTCTGGAGTGATCTAAATAACTTCCCTGTCAGTGCATTTCATACTATACAGCACTGATCACCTTGAGTCAGAAGAGGCCCTTGTCCACTATGTTGTACACTGTTTAGTTCATGCTTTTTATCCTGTAGCCTGTGTTTGCCTTTTAGACTTCTTTTTGCCATTTTCCACTTGCCAACTCTCCCAGTACAGATCTTATGGCATGTACTGTGGAATGTTCGCTTAAACTAGTACATCAACTTTATGTGACATCCTGTGACACCAAAAACATGGTTAACAGTGCAGTTATTTCCATCATGCAATGGCTTCAGTGCATCTGGGTACTTCTTCCTTTTTTATTGCTATGCTTAATACTTGCTTAGATGACAAATATTCCTCAGAGAACACTCTCTTCTGTATGTTTTTACAACACGTGTCACGTATAAGGATATGAGACTTTTGACAGCCAGCATCACCTATCATTAACTTAGCATAATGATTTGGCAGGTCCACAATAAGGGCTCCTGCCCGGAATTCTATTACAAAACAGTAAGTAAATTAATTCTGACACATATTCCTTAAAAGAACACACTCTAGCGTAAAGAAATGGTACAGACAATCCAGCCATCAAGCAGCATGTTTCATTTGCAGCTACAGTTCACCCAGTAGAACACTGAGCTATGCACAAAGGCATAAAGCACTTAGTCATTCTAATCTTGAGGATTTTATCAGTTTACCAATGAGGTAAATCATTAATAAGGGACATGAATTATATACAAGGCTATGCATGTTAATTTTGAGTGTCCAGAGTGTAAATATATACAAGGCTATGCATGTTAATTTTGCATGTCCAAAGTGTGAACCAATTAGTTTACATTAGTGTTTGTTATGAGCCAGCTGGGATAGTGTGCAATTATAGCAGTTTGCTGAAATAGTGTATAATAATGAAGCATTTTTAGTGGATCACTAGCCCACAGATGAGTCAGTGGAAGCTACATTCCTTAAAACCATCTCCAGAGACTATGGAACCAACATAGTAACCTGACACCTATGGACTGCGGAACCCACATAGTTACTTGACACCTATGTACTATGAAACCCACATTGACAATTAACACCTATGAAATATGATCACCTGACACCCGTGGACTATTAAACCCTCATAATACCTTGACATCTAAGGACTGTGGAACCCACACAGTAACATGCCAAATATGGATATAGAACCCGATAATAACTTGACACATATGGAATATGAATCCCACATAGTAATCTGATAAATATGGACTACAGAACCCATATAGTAACTTTGCATCTATGGAATATGAAACCCACATAGTAACCTGACAACCATGGACTATAGATCTCACACAGTAATCCGACAACTATGGACTATGGAGGCCACATAGTAAACTGACAAGTATGAATTGCTCTGTGAACACTTACATAATTAAATATACTTCACTACTACATCATCCTTCTTTTTGAAAGAAGAAAACTCAAGCAAATAAGTTAATATCCAATAACTGCTAATGTCAACGCAAGTTTTCACAAATGAAAATAGTCATGTGAAACAATTTAGTGGAATTTGCTAAAGGAAACCAAGTAATTTACATATGTATTTCCTGTTTAAAAGAAACAAGTCATTATCAATGAGTCAAATTATTGAGAGTGCTGAAAACTATAAGAGAAAAAAAATGTTAAGACACATCATAACAGATTTAATCATCAATCTAAGCCGGTTTCTTCATAGTCCTTGTAGAGTGCCTTGGATGCCCAAGTGTGTGTGTGTGTGTGTGTGTGTGTGTGTGTGTGTGTGTGTGTGTGTGTGTGTGTGTGTGTGTGTGTGTGTGTGTGTGTGTGTGTGTGTGTGTGTGTGTGCATGCGCACGCGTATATGTGTTTTTTTTCTATGTGTGTGTCATCTTGTAGAAAGGTCTATACTGATATTTTTATTATTGCGCATACATGAAGGTCTTCAGGGTTCCTCTTTTTTGTTTCTCTTTTTTGTGTTGAACGGGGGTGTGGTGATCTTAAGTCATGCAGCTGAAAAGTATTAGTATATGATAAAGATTCATTTTGTTTCCAAGAAGGCACATCAATTTCTTCAGATTCTACCAAAGCCATAAAGTTTATTTTATTTTGAGTAGGTTGATAGAATTGCACACAAGACCCTCTTGTTAGCCAGGTTAAACTAATAACTTTATATGCAGTGCTAAAACACTAAATAAGTGATAACTATAGTACACAAATGAAATAAGACGGCAACAACTGAAAAGCTGAGGTGAATACACAACCGAAGGAAAATAACCAGATTTGAAAGGTAGAGCTTGATGAATTGACAGACGCCCCCCCCCCCCCGTATCTTCTAAGGCCTCTTTGGCAAATCTCATGAGAAATGCGCAGATGAGGACTAACAACATTTACTGACTATTCATGTGATGTTAAATAGGGCACAAAGCTGGAACCCAGTGGGTAGGTATATGTCTGAAATGGAGTTGATGTAAGAGAAGTCTACAGTTAGCTACTCGGCTGCTCTCTAGAGCACACGTTTAGCTATCTACCACTATACATTGAGCAAATCCTTATGACTGTATTAGAACAGGAATGCTAAGAGTCAAAAAATGTGAGTAAGATAGCTAGTTAGGCGTGGTTCAACCTTCACTAGTGTGGTACCACATAGTGTAGGTGGAATCCAATGGAATCAATACCATGGGTTCATGTTCAGATTCTAAAATGTGCTCTGGAAACTCAAGGACCAACTCTTCATTCATCTGGTAGTCTTCACTGAACCAGATGAATAAGGGGAGAGGGTGCCAAGTCCCAGGCTTTGCTTCCAGTGGTGGGTATCATAATGTTTCCAGCAAAGACTGTGATAATGTTTGCTCACTAGAAGATGCCAATCCAGCATTTGAAATAATGGAGTAATGGATGTTTACATGGATCCAGGCCTAGTGGCCTAATAATTGTTTTATGGGTACCTTATTTTCTTCTTTCTTTGTTTCTGCCTGTGAGCCACTGGTGTGTCTTCTGCCCAGTCCTTTCTCTAAGCTGCTTCTGTTGTAGCTAGGCTTTGATCATTGACAAAAGCATCAAACTTCTATCTTTGGTGGCACAGGGCAGTAGGATGAAATACTGGCAGACGTTGCACACTTTTATCAACCATTTTTCTTGTTTCCAGTTTCCCTTAATAAAGGAAGAACTCTTACAATTATTTTACATTGTACTGTCACAACCTTAGCCTGTAAGTCTGTGTTATAGCACTTTATCTTTTTCTGCTAGCAGCCTATTTCACCTCTATTGGCTGACAGAGTAGAAAGATGCCAAAAGCCATATGTCACAGCTAGAGGTCTTCTGGAGATATTTTTGTGTATACTTTTCTTTCCATTACTAGCCTTTCTATGCAATGGATGCTGATGGCTTCAGTATGTGCATACATTTATGAATATGAAGGCTATGTATTCTAATAGGTACAAAATGGCTTAGAAAGACTAGCTGGCATTACTTCCAGACTCCACAAGAGGTCATTGCTGATGCAATTAGTTCTCTCAGCCCCTTCACA